>NC_060248.1:97000204-97303234 GCF_921293095.1 Ischnura elegans | reverse complement strand
AAAAATGCATAAAAAAATAAAAAGAAGCATAAGTTTGCAAACAAAGAGTTATTTTTTGCTTGACTTTTATTTTTTATGACACAGTATTAGCAGTATTAACTCAAACCGGCCTAATTTTGAGATACGAGTTGCTATAACTTAGCGATCGATATTCTTCAGTCAAATTGATTGCTTTGGCACTTGAATAAAAAAAATAAGGTGAGATCTATCCATCGTAAAAAAGGGCATATAATCTTCTTGCTAAGTTCCAAACAGTACAAGTAATTCTTCGAATTTCGTCAAAATACTGCCTAAAGCCACGAGTTAGCAACCTCCTCGTGGCTGTGGGCCGCATGTCCAAGTCTTCATGGCTCTAAGCAACGCAATAATAACTATTTTCGTGGGATATTTCAATGAATAAATGTCCAATAATGAGAGTGACACAATGAGATTATTTCAATTCGCACTTTAATTTTATGGTGCCATTGAATTCATCAGTCAACAGGAGCACCACATACATGAAAACGTCTATGGTTCCGCATGCGGCCGGATGGCAGTGAATTCATGATATCGACCTTCGCGAGGTGTTTCAGAAATCACGGACGTATCGCTAATATTTTATGCAGACTTTGCACGTGGTTACGCTGAAAGTGTAATCTTTGGACGAAACACTATCCCTAAGAGTAATTTCAATATTATTTGATATAATATTATTTGACAATATTTATTCATGCAAACAAGGAAATTAAAGAAATGTGCATCTTTCATTAACGGTCAGGAGGAATTCTGGAGATTTTTAAAATCTTTTTCTTTATTTCTCCACTGTTAGCTATCCGTAAGCACACGCGGTGGAAGGGCCTACGGTCGAATGAGGCCAGTCAGATTTTTCCGACGAGAGGCACTCGTTATATGCATATTTAACAAAAATACACCCTGTGCTTGTACACCACACCTTAACTTGGTTTAACTTTCTCTACTGTGACTTTGACCGGTAAGTGTATCAGTGAACCATTTCAGCTCAGATGTCGTATCAAAAAAAAAGACAGATAATGATGTCCTCCTTGTTAGTGGCTATATTCTAAATAAACGTATTTTATTAAGTTATAATTCGCATTGGGTAACTTGTAGCTTGCAGGCACTTCTATTAACTGTGAAGTGAAACCAAGTCAAGTTGCTGTGAACGAGGCTTTTGATCTTCAGGTCTTGTAAAAATTCTGCTTAAACCTGATGACTGACTCGATACTTTCGAGGTTGGCTACGTCAATATAGTAACTTTAGAAATGACGCAAGTGATATTATGTCGTAAACTTGCACGAAATGGGTCCCCGCGCGATAGAATCCGTTTCATCACTCGCCTGAGATCAAGTAACATGTGGATTTAGAAGAATCTCCATCGACCTAATCTTTAGATGTCAACACAAAAGCACTCACTGATATGAAATGATGGAAAAGAAAGGTGACATATCACTGCTCATGGATTATAAAGCGTGAAGTTTCCTTCTATTCAAGATTCTTACTGATATCATTAAGCCTCCTTTAAAGAATGCATCGAATTGACATTTTAAGATAAGAAAATATCACCAGCTGTACAGTTTCTAAGTTAAATTTATTTTTATGGATACACACGAGAACAGCTATTATCAATGAGAAAACAAGGGAAAATATATTCGAATACTCTTCACCAGTCGCACTAAACAAATAGGAATTATAATCGAAAGTAGCGGTCAGTAAATGTTAAAATACTACGGGAGACATTTAATAAATAATACCATCAAGTATTGGAAATAATTTCTCAACCAAGGAATGCGGTGTTTAGTGCAAATAAAAAACTGAGATAACGGCAGTCGACTACTCAAAAACCTCAATTTAATGACAAAATGATACTGGTGGATAAGTATTTGCATTCGGAAAACATTCGTTTACAATTTAATCCCGCTAGAAGTCAATAATTTAACGACGCGAAGCCCAAAGTTTGTTCAACCGAGCGAAGTTCAAGATTTTGGGAGCTGCCACATTGCGTTACACGTCACTTAATTCCATGTAGCTAGATTGCCGTATCACTGATAAACTATGTTTAGGCTGATGGATAAGCGGAAAAAGAAAACAAATTACTCTATCAAAGTGGCAAACTGGTCACATTTCCTACGACGAAGGTTCACTAATACGTCCTAACGATGATACTCGGGTCAAGAGTCGGAGCGGCAAACAGCATTTAGCCCTTGACCCGTTAACCCTGTAGACCCGGAGGAGGAATGAAAAAAACATCCATAGGAAATTGAAGAAAATACTGCTAACGATGGAAATAATACGTGGAAATGCAGAATAGGGTAGTTTCCTTCATCAAAGAAAACGAAACGCATTGATTGCGATTCGTTACCCACAATTAGTGTATTCATAAGATACAATTCTTTGGTATTAGAAATCCCAGTTTAGGCGTATGTTAATGGTAAATTTTAACCTCAATTGAAAAAGGACAGATTTACGCCCACGCGATGCCAATCCACGTGACGTCACAGGGACCTAGATGCTATACGAGTAGATAGGAGTTTTACATCGTCTGAAATTACCAATGCATGCATGAGACACAGAGCTCAGGGAAACATCTCTTAATAATCATCTATTAAAATTGCCTATGGTCGGAAAGTTTTCTTCGTTTGATAAGGTATTAATAATCCTTATTTAAGTCAAGCGCTAGCTGTTAGCTGGGTACTCGGCTACCTGCTAGCAGCCTGCATCGTAGCGACTCTCATAGCCTCGCACCAAGGTGGCCTCACACGGCGGCAGCCCCAATACAATGACGTCACACGGGCTTTTCCCAGCATTCATGCTTAGCAGTCACGTTTTCGCGCGCATGAAGATATTCACTTTTAATTTAATAGCGAAAAATAGATACCGTCATTTAAAAATCTAAAAGCGTGAAATACGTACTAAAGGAGTAATAATCCTTCGATTTAGGCAATAAAAAATAATAGGAAACCAACCTGTTAAAACTAGAACCGGGATTATGATCACCTTTTTTTTTAGAAATATGGAAAATATTAAGGAACAATTAATCCATACCTCATGCATGGAAACACGGCATTCAATTAAGCTGAATAACACTTATATCATCCGATAACTTTATTGCTCAAAAAAAACTTTTTCACTAAAATAATCTGACCGCAATCCCTCGTAGCAAACCTGAGCTCCCAACCACACATTAGTTTCATAGTGGACAACTTCCGATTTAAATGTTATTACAATTACACGTTAAATACACGCGAATAGAATAATGAAATATTTGGCAATATTTCCAAATTACAAAAATAGTACCCAAGTCAGAATGTTAATAGCGCTGGAACATCACCAGGAATTAAGCACAAGTTAAGCCAGATGACACTGCAGAGCAGTTTTGCATGCTGACTCGTAAGAAAAGTTTTATATTTCGAGGAATTTCAAAGCATTTCATCCTACTATCTAAAAATGGAATAAAAAAAATCAACCTCCACCATAAATTTAAACTAGTTGGGAAATGATGTCAAATTGGTTGTGTTTCTGTCGACCCAATCGCGGTTACACGTTTGAGTACACGCAAATGAAATGAATTATTTGGCAATATTTCCAAATGGCAAAAATATTGAAGGAGCCAAAATGTTCACATGCACTGCGGCATCATCAGGACTTTCGTACAAGTAAACCATGATGATGTTCCAGTAAAGTGTCATATGTTTACTTGTTGGATACACTTTACATTTGGAGATATTTCAAATCATTTCCTTCTATTATACACAACGGAATACATAGTGTCGACCTCCACCAGTAACGTAAACTAGTTGACAACTGATGTCAAATTGGTTATTTTTCTGTCGACTCAAACGCGGTTACACGTTTAAATACATGCGAATAGAATGAAATATTTGGCAATACATCAAATGACAAATACATTAAACGAGTCAAAATGTTTAATCGCACTGTAACATCATCTAGACTATCGCGCAAGTTAACCCTGATGATGTTGATTTGAACCAGTTGACAACTGATGTCGAATTGGTTGGGTTCCTGTCGACATAATCGCGGTTTCACGTTTAAATACACGCGGTAAACAGTGGCGGATACAGATGAGGGGGGCAGGGGCGCGCGCTCCCCCTTGTGGGGCCTCCCGTATTGTCAAACATTGCAGAACCACAATTACAACTTTTTCTCATATCATAAGATGGCATTGTATGGTATGTGTGCATAATCTCTTAAATTCAAATTTTCTTGAACTCTGCAAGTGACTTGATTATTTTTTTTGCTACGATAAAAGTAAAGGTAACTCAAGATATCTTTTGCCTTTTGAGTTTTTTCTGTATCCGCTAATGGCGTTAATCACTGGTAAACTCCAAGCTCGATTGTTTTACACGTTTTAACTGTTTCAAGACGAAGCAGGAGGCCAGAAATCAATCGCCGGGAAATCCTCAAGTTCCACCCGGACACAACTAGTTGACAACTGATGTCAAATTGTTTATTATTCTGTCGACCCAAACGCGGTTACACGTTTAAATACATGCGGATAGAATGAAATATTTGGCAATACATCCAAATGACAAATACATTAAACGAGTCAAAACGTTTAATTGTTATCTGCTACTGGCGATAAATCACAGATTAACCGCAAGCTCACCTGTTTTACACGTTTCAACCGTTTCAAGACAGTACAAGAGGGATGGCCAGAAATCACTCGCCGGGAAATCCTCAAGTTCCACCCGGACACAACGGCAAGCATATTCCCGCGAACTGGCTCCACCTGCGTAACTCACCTTACGCTTCCGGAGCAGCCTCCACTGCACTCAGTGCCGTCCGGATCTATCCGTTCCGGGGCTCGAACTCCGACCTTCCATCCACGGGCACAAATCGCCGCCCTCCCCGCCAATTAAGCGCCGGAGGAGGGGTAGCGGCGCCGGAGGACAATGCGAGTCCCCCCAGAGGGTTCTTCGCGCCGGGGCGCCGCTGCTCTTCATGGGCGAGAGTTCCGTACCCCGCGCCCGGCCTCCTCCTAAGAAGAGGAGCCGTGCCGCTCCGAGAGGAGGATCGCCGATGCTGCGTGAGCGGGCCTGCGCGCCCGGCACCCGGCCGCCGCTGACCCCGCCCCCCGCGCCCACACCAGCCGCCTCCTCCGGCCTTCTGGAAGGGGAAGAGTGGATGATTACGAAGGGGAATAACCATTCGCCGTATCAAAAATAATAAATATACCTTGACCAAAGTAGTGGTAGTCTAAGCAAAGATTATCGCAAGTTCCGTTAACCGGTGCTAAATACCGCAGATACCGATCAGGGATTCGCGTTCGAATCCCGGTGAAGACGAATGATTTTTGGAATTTTCACACGTCAAGAGTGCGGTGAGTGGGAAACACCGTTCACCATAAAAAAAAAATATACCTTATCCAGTGGTCTCTACGGTTTGTATGCCAGGTTTTGTAAACTTAATTGAAGCGATGACATTGGAAAGGTAGTAAGTCACTAAATGTGAATTTTACAGGAGACGAAAGAAATAGATTCGCCAACATTAAGAGGCTTATATTAGTGTACAAACTTTGTCAATTGTAGTAACTTATATATTGTACCAATTGGCTTTCTACCTTGTCCATAGCATTGACATGTGCATGTTCTACCTTCTCCATGAATAAACGAAATTTCGATCTTTTATGACTCACCATCTTTCTCTGGTCAACGCTTCAATAATTCAACACTTACAGATCACAAGATCCGGGTTCGAATTCCCCTGGAGGGAAATAGAATTTTCTTTGGTGGAATTTTTTAAAGTGAATGCACTAGTGGGTGACTCAAGAAAGGTAATCCCTGTCTATTCCGCGGCAATTTCCTTGAAAAATTCAGGTGATGAAAGTAGAACTTCGTTACACTTAACTCTTTTCAACTTAGTGGGATCGTTCACCATGAGAGGCGTAGCCAGGGAGGGTCCGGGGAGTTCGGAAATATAAAAAACAGAATTATTTTCCTTCGTAAAAGAAAACGAAGTATTAAAAAATCATTAATTAAAAATATTTCTTGGACAAATGAAGTTTTTTCAATTATAAAAAGTGTTAAAATTAGTTTTAAACCCTCTACTTAGTACCCTGTTTTTAAAAAATTTCCCCCCTGATTTTGGACCTCCCCCCCGAACGAAATTCCTGGCTACCCCGCTCACCTAAAGTCCTCTGGATACTGATTCTCAACACTACTCCAACAATTCGGATCGCCGTATACGGTTCACCATGGGAAAGACGGAGACCGCCATTTCCAGGCTAAGTAGCCCATAGGGTCTCATTAGGAAATGGGATGATGTCATTTTATTAAGTTTTCATTTTTGAACGTAAAGGATATCGTCGGGCATCCAAGAAGAGTTTAGATGTTTTCCCAAGGTTTTATGAGAACCAAACTATAAACACTTGAGGCGCGGCAGCTATGGGAACAGGGGCGACTTTAGAATAAAATTTGTGGAAAGGTTTAAGAATACCGGGACTGGCCACGGTGATATTATTATTATCATTTTACATACCAAAAGCGTGTAAAATAGGCCCTGATTTTAGAGCTAATTTGTATTTCGATTCGTTAAAGAAAGTAAATGTGTAGGAAAATATAACTGAACACTTTTGTGCAAAGTGGTAACCCCAAAATACTTCGATTTTGCCTAGTGTGTGTTTTGACCCAATAAGGGGGGGGCCTTAGTCCCCCCCCTATAGATTCGACACTGTATGCGACCCCCTAAATCCGCCTCGGTATGGGTACACTGGTAATAAAGTGGAAAGCTTGAAACACATTTATGGAGTTATTAGAATGATTATTGCTGACGAATCGTTCATGGGTTTTGAATAAAGCGAATCCGCGACGGAATACCATGGAAACCTTCCAGAGTTTAGAATTTTCCGTTTATATGGAGGAAAGGAAACCTCGGGGTCAATATAGGCAGGAGATATACAGGCTTGCCTCGCTATGCAAAGCTGGGGTGTGACGAAATGTGGCCTGCCCTGTACTGCGTTTTATCAAACGAGCTGTCGGGATGTTTGTTTTATTTTTTTTAAAAGATAGAAGCGAAAGACAGATGTCATTTCCCTCCGGCTGCTCTCATCTCAAATGCGTCGCGGGTATTTTATATTCAGCGCTCTGCGGTGGTCAGCTTCTAATTTCATTCATTACAGAATCATTCAATTTACTGGAGCGACAACTGAGTCACGTTAGCGTGAGCGAATAATCAGATTCCACACACATCAGTTAGGTACCGGTCGCTATTTGGTTCCAAATCTTTTTTCAGTTGCCCCCGATAAAATCAATGCATGTGCGTAAGAGGTTTGTAACGAAGGATTCCTAACGTTCCTTTCATAAACCAATCATCCATTGATTGAATCTATCAAGTGCTTACGGGAGCGTTTTTAGTTGTCAGAACAGTCAAAGGGACTGCTCGATGCTCGTTAAGTCATAAAACTCTTCTTTATTGTACTGACCGTTTTGTTATAGAGTTGCCGTTAAATCTCATTCAATAATAATAATAATAAAAAATCGAAATGAATGCCTGGAGTAGCGGCTTTCAACACTTAACGAAACGTCTTTTCCTCCTAACTCGAATTACTTTTGAAAAGGATGTTTTCGATTATGAACTAACCGCCAACTCCGTTTCCCACAAGCCTTGTTAGAAATCTATCGCATTCGAAACGGATAACTTTTAACTTGCTTAAATAATCTGTTTCTCTTGATTGAAGTACGGAATATGCTATTCAGTACATAAAAATCAAAGTTTAGCAATTAAGGATTATAATAGTATCATAACTTTCTTGTTGTTACAAAGTTGCAGCCAATAAAAACCTCCGCAAACCATCCAGCAAATACTATGTAAACTGTTGCAATTATAGCATACCAATTTGCTAATCGCACTGGTGATAGCATTAAGCACACAAAAACATTGGCAACCAGAAGTAAAAATAACAGAACAAGGACTCACTAATTGGTAGAGAATGTTTACGATTGGTTTCGCTTTGAGGTAAGCCGTTTCCGATCGAGTGATAAGTTTGCTTCCTTAACATTATAAACTTCACGTATCGCAAAATTAATTCTTTTAAACAAAGTAAAGTGAAAAATTAACAAGGAATTTGTTCGATTGTTTAGCTATTAGAGCTGTAAATCTTATCAAGCTACCCGCGATAGTAAATAAATATGCAATAAATCAAAAAGCTGAATGAAATAATTAACTGACTTGCTATCCCTTGAATTTGAAAAACCGTAAAAAATTTCCGAATGAACCACGGACCCTGACTTACGGTATTACGTGAAAAATTCTTCCATTGGAACTATTCGAATTTCTACATTTTATTCCTGATTTTTTAGTTTTCCTTGAATTCAAAGTGACTGGTAGGTCCATAAATTAGGCTAAATAAAAATTTCAAAATTACCTGAAAGTGATGTACTGACTTCGTATGATGGAAAAACTGGAATATTTATCCCAAATGGGAATAGAAATCACTTATGGAAGCATTTTTATGCGCCAAAGTATGGTTAACCGTGCCCTAATATTTTAAACGACAGGTAAATGCGACATTTTCTTAATGATGAGCGATATACGTATCTGACGCAGTGGCTGGGATCTTGGGAGCATCGTAAATATGTCCAACAACCCTTCGAAAAGCTCCATAATCATTCTCTTTCACCCTTTGAAAGAATTCACTACAGGGATATCACATACTCCTTTCCATTTTGCCAAGTTAGTACTTATTATATGGCATTTACAATTCGTGAGCAAGTAAAATAAATATTCTCACCTTGAAGGGAGAAACACGTAGTTGCAGGAGAAAATAATTCGATTGCTCCATTCGCAAATGAACGATTGTTGGCTGAATGAAATGACTCCTTTGATGTGTCGCTATTTATTTTGGGGATAAACCAATTGGGCAGGTTTTTTTCCTCATTTAATTTCTGTTGGGGTAATTAGCATGAGGTATTCTCTAAATATTGTGCAAACTCTTAGGGAGCATTTTAGATGAATAATTACACTCAGCCGATGGGAGGTGACGTGGTGGCCATCTTGGTATTATAGGTCAAGAGAAAGTTTCTACAAGTGTGTATATTTATATTTTTTGGATATACATTTCCTAAAAAATACAGTGTCTACATATGCGAATCACTAAGCCAAATTGCGCGAAGTTTCTTGGATAGCTGTCGATTAGGAAACGATCCCAACTTGAATAATATTTTGGCTTCGGAAAAAAAGCAGCGGAGTTAACTCGATGATTTCAGGTTTTATGGAGCAAAACTTTACAAAAAAGGGTAAAAAAATAGCTTTCGTACTCCAAAAACTTTAAAAACGATTTTTTAAAAACTTTTTAATAAAACAAAATGAGCAAAAGATGACAATATGAAAAAAATATAGAAGCATCATTAAATATTTTTCAATTTTATCCCATAGATTTAAAAGTTTTGAACTACTATCATTACGTTGCGTTTTCATTAGCACTGAATTTTAATGTCGCCTGCGAGGTATCTCCAGCGTTTCCATGGAAACACACGCCTCCAGCCACCACCGCGGTCCTCACTCAGCTGCGTGTAAAAAGAGAATACCTTTAATTGGAGGTTCAATTTGTAGACTGGTTCCATGCCTTGAGCTCTCTTTCGCACACGGATGCTCCTCGAATATTGAAAAAACTGCGCTCGCTGCGCCTCCTACAGACCTCAATTATCTTCTGAAACAGTCGGACACGATTGGTTTTAATACCACTATTCATAACTGCGATCTGCGATCTAACTGATGATTCTCTCAAGTGCCTGAAATCGATGCTGATTACAGCATAAATAAGTGCAATTCACGCGATGCATGGTACGGGAATAGCTGGTAAATAAATTATGTTATGCTTGGAGAAAATTTTGGAAATATAATTTTGCCTTTATAATTTGAATTTGAAACTCAGTTTATGCTATTAAGACGAATGTTTGTATTGTTGCTGTAAGTGTGTGATGTGAAAACTACTGTGCTGTCAATATGAAAACTGTAAGCTGTTATAATGTACTTAAATGAAGTTTGTATGACTTGCATCTTAATATCTTACAAATCGATTATAGCAGAAAATCTTCATGAACAAAAAAGAGGATGGCATAACGTACAATAACCAATACAGTATTCACTACATTTTCCCTCCATATGTGATAGGAGAAGGCAATAAGTATCCCCGTTAGTCTGCGCAGCCAAGGCAATATTTACTACCATCCTCTTTGCCATCTCTCAATCATGCTCCTTGTATCATACTCCAAAGCAGTTATTGCCTCCACATCACTAACTATATTTATACCTCATTCTTAATCTTACACCTTTATACTCATTAGAAAGAATTTGATCCACCACACATTCAGTCATGTGCATATTTCAACTTTTTATTAAAGGTAATTTATTTAAAAAATTTATTTGTTCAATAAGTGATCGTTATATCCTTATATGTAGCATGAAATGCAACTGCAAGATAATAAGATACAAACAGTCGCAGTAATTTTCCACGCTAATTTACTCCCTCCACCGGTTTACACATTTACACGTCATTATCAAGAGTTGTCTCCTGCTACTTACTACGGCTAATTGTATCTTATTAATATGAATTCCACAAAAAGAACTCGTCCACAATCGATCTAACTGTAAGCTTAATATCATTGTTAACATTGCAAACTAAAATAATAAAAAAATCATAAGGCAAGCACGAAAAAAATAATGTATGGAACGCGCACTCACTCAAGTCGCTATACTACGGATAGCTTTGGTTGCGTAAAGGAAGCTTCTTGCCGACGAGAGAGACTTTTACGACACGAGAGATACGTTCAATCACTGAAGTGCGCGACAGGTAGGTACATGTGTGGCTCATTACCAACACATCAGTGTATCGAAGCGAAAAACAGCTGAATATATCTCTCCGTGATAGGTAAACTTATTTTTTCTCGATCCAGAGTTTCCTCAAGATGTTCTCATTCTCTCCTCATCACAGCACTAGCACGTCTTGAGGGCCTGTCGGTTCAGATCCCGCTGCGGTAACTTGCGGATCCCGATATTGATTTTCAATATTCGAACGGGAGAACGCCGCCGATTCTGTCCTTGCGTTTCCCGACTGGGGTGGAAGGGTATAAATAAACACCAATAAAGCTAATGGAATACCCGAGGGAGCAAAGATCGTGATACTGCTCGATATCTCCTCATGAGAACATTGCTCGAGGACATGAACTCTATTTATACCCCTAAAGAAGTTTCTCTGCCTCTTAGTGCCCCCAAACGACGAGGAAAGGGGCGTGGGTGATTTAGCTCTCTCAGCAAAGACTAACGGTCGTGGGCACCCGACGCCGCACTCCTTCAATATTACAGGTGCTCTTCAACGAAGCAGCGCAATTCTAACTCTAAAGACCGTCTTACACGGGGCACGTGTGTACGAAGGCGCAGTCAAAATTGCGTCGTGTAAAGCGCTGAATAGGGTGGTTTCCTATTATTTTTTATTGCCTAAATCGAAAGATTATTACTCCTGGAGTACGTATTTCACGCTTTTAGATTTTTAAATGACGATATCTATTTTTCGCGATTAAATGAAAAGCGAAAATTTTCTAGCGCGCGAAAACGCGACGCGTAAGTATGAATGCCGGGAAATCTCTCCGTGTGACGTATTTCTGGTTCCCGCTGCCGCCCTGCGAGGTGACCTTGAGGCGAGTTGAGCGCTGATACGACGCAGGCTGCTAGCGGGTAGCTGAGTACCCTGCTGGCTGGTAGCGCTCGGCTTAAATAAGGATTATTAATACCTTATCAAATGAAGAAAACTTTCCGAACTTAGCCAGTTTTAATAAGTGATTATTAAGACATGTTTCCCTGAGCTCTGCGCCTCATGCATGCAATGGTAACCTCAGACGACGTATAACTCCTATCTTCTCGTATAGAAACTAGGTCCCTGTGACGTCACGTGGAGTGGCATCGCATGGGCGCCAATCTGGTCCTTTTCAAATGAGGATAAAAATGGACCATTGCCATTCGTCTACACCGGTATTTCTAAAACGAAATAATTTGTATATTATGAATAAAGTAATGGTGGGTAACGAATCGCAATCAATGACTTTCGTTTTCTTTGACGAAGGAAACTACCCTATTGCTAAAACACATGCGAGAATGCGTGGACGTGAGGGATGGCAAAATAGCCCCTGTTATAATTTCGCTCATGCATTCCACGCCATTTTAGAAATTAATTGCATTATAACCTGCGCAATTCCGTGCCCCGTGTAAAACGGCCGTTAGAGAATTGAAAATGTGCAATTAAATTTTTTTAAGGAGAAACTCTTCTGGAGAAAGTATAGTGCTCCAAATGTATAGCAGAAAAAAAATCACTTTCTCGGATAGCGAACTAGCGCTCGCGATAGCGCTCCCCGGTACTCGAAGGATTATTTCATTTTAAAAGAAATGGAAAAATATGAATCACGAGCCTAAGAATTGAACTTTTGGCGAGGATCCGCTAGAAAGCATGGCATAGAAAGAGAAAGGAATGAATAAATAAGGAAAATTACGATTGTAAAGAATAATGTGGTAGAGAATCGGGAAAACAGATAATCAAAATGGCTTGGAAACGTCCAAAGGATGGGAAAGGAAGGATTCCTAAAGCTCCTCCCAAATAGATAGCGGGAGAGGCAGATGAAGAAGAGGTCGGTGACGGAGAGAGGGAGAGGAGGGGAATGGATAGGAGGGGGTAAGATACGGGAAAGGTATTTGATTGGGATGGGTGGACAAATGGAGATTGGGTGATGAATTGTGATGAAAGTGAGTCTTTTATAGCAGCAAACAGACCTAAGTTAACATTATATAAACGAGGTTTTCTTTGAATGGGGCCAAAGTTATTTCATTTACTGACCGCTAGAGTTAAAGAAATAAATCCTCAAATGTAATGTTAAGACTTGCTAAAGACTGGCTTTTCTCGCAAGAAACAATTGAAAATTTTATTTTGATCTTAGTTATTTAAAACACTCATGTATCATTTACTGCATTACTATTGTTTTATTGGCATACATTTTGTTATTTGATGGTGGCTCAATTCTGGTCCTGTGACCTTGGAGACCACCTAAAGGTCCTACTCTTGTTATTTTTTGTACTCAGATGTAGAAACAAAATGTGGTAGTAAATAAATTATTATTATTATAATTTATGGGGAATATGAAGGACTTGGCCAAGTGACTTGTTCCAGTTAAAAAAAACCGACCTGGTACGAATAGTAATGACACCACATAAATGAGATTGCCGGCCTAGGTGGCAACGGGTTAGAAGTCCTCGCCTGCCAAAAAAGAGGTGGAGGGTTCGAATCACGCCTTGGTAGGTTTTCCCTATCCAGTGTATGGTTGTTTGTGTACGTGCATTGTTAAATTTGTCGAATATCCCGCTATAAAATGGCCGATATGAATTCGGTGACTTGAGAATAAAAAATAGCTCTACACGTTTCAGTTTTTGTGGATTTAACTTAACGAAACTACGGTTTACAAGATATCATACTATCATCACCTCTGAATCCAGTAATAGTCATCGCGATCCCTGTTTTCAAGCCTCTGAATATGAACCGAAGACGCAGAAATAATTCTTTGAAAATAAAAAAAACTTGGGAGAGGAACGAGTAGAGTCTATTTATGAAAAAAAAACTCAAAGGACTGGAACGTTAAGTTCGCCTTATTTAGCGAAATAAATTACCTGTGAGTCACTCTCCTCGGAAAATAATTGAATTTAATTAAAAGATCAATAAATTTGACGCAATTCTATGACCCTAGAGCCTAAATACCTGAACTGCCACTGAATCATCGCTTCTTCTCCAAAGCCATTCGATGCTAAAGCACTTACTGCACTTCAAATGATGCCTTAAGGAACGGCCCCAGGAAAAAATTAATTCATTAATTTAAAAGTAAAAAAAACTAATATTAGTAGGAAAGTCTACTTTTTGTAGGCTAGAAGCAGATTTCTAATGGTATTTTAATGATCCAAATACCCTAGCTGAGGAATAATAGTCACTGCAGAGTGAGGTAATATAAATCTAAGTGGAGGAACCTTGCCGTATTTCTTCACGGGGTCACCGCGCCGAAGGCGCGAATAAAAACTTCCGTTTCTCGGCAATATAGCTTCTTTGGATAACCACGAAAGACAAAAACTTTGCTCTTAGAAAAATTTGCTCCACACGTCACAGTTTTATGGGTTTCACTTAACAAAACTATGGTAATATGCGATCTAATTCAATCATTAGCGATAAATCCAGTGACAGTAATTGAAATCTCTATTTTTAAGTTCTAGAATCATTTTTGGAAAATTTGAATTCGGAAAACAGGTGACGAATAATTGCGTAAAGTATCGGTGGTAATGAATAAAAATGAAGGAAATTCAAGGTAAAAAGGTAAAGTCGATGATAACTGGGAAATATTAGTGCCAATAGACTCCATCACAAAAAAACAGAAATATTTAATGGCGTAGTTTCCGTTTGCTAATGAAACAGTATGGTTTTAGGAAAAATGTTTTGGTTTATTCTGTTTTTCTTGGAATTTTGAAATGTAAGCATTAATTTTTCCGCAAAAAACAATAGTTCGTGCCGAAGGAAAAATTAAACGATTTCCAAGTCTTAAAGGTAGCTAATACTTTTCGTGACAATAATGATATCGTCCCGTTATTTTCTAATTAAATTCCGTCCCCAGGAGAAAAAAAAACAAGTCCTTCCAAACTCTAGCATAGCACATCAGTTAGCATCTTACAAATTGAGCTTTAACAGCCCAATGGCCACGAAAAAGAAGAAGAGGTCGGCATGAATGAGAATTCCAGATAAATAGTAGGTACAACAGATGTATTAGGCAGGTATTCATCGAGCACACTCAGGTAAGCAGGTATTTTTCTGACATGTCCTCGAAATATTGGTATTTTTTTACGTACATTCACAAGATATTGGAATCTCTAAACAGGAATTTCCCATATCGGAAACCAATATTTTTTCGTTCTCCATGATCCTTTTTTTTTAATGGAAGGCGCGCAAGGGTTTTTCGATGGTTACTCACTCGCTATCCGCTACATATAGAGTATGAATGTATGCCTCAAACAGTATTGGACTGCTCAAGTGAAATGCATGGTTGATTGAGTTTCATGTGCTCATCTTTGCAAAAAAATCAGGTGAAGGACACAGATTTACAATAATCATTATTGCGCTAGTAAAAATTAAGATAAGTTACGGCTTTCATATCAGAGAGAAGTTAATAGGGTGGTTCCTTTTATTTTTTATCGCCTAAATCGAAAGATTATTACTCCTGGAGAACGTATTTCATGCTTTTACATTTTAAAATTGCGATATCTGTTTTTCCCGATTAAATGAAAAGTGAAAAATTTCAAGCGCGCGAAAACGCGACGGCTAAGTATAAATGCTGGGAAAACTCCGTGTGACGTCGTTCTGGTCCCCGGTGCCGCAAGTGAGGTGACCTTGGAGCGAGACTTTGAGCGCTGATACGACGCAGGATGCTAGCAGGTAGTAGAGTACCCTGCTAGCTGGTAGCGCTTGGCTTAAATTGGGATTATTAATACCTTATCAAACGAAGGAAACTTTCCGACGTTAGGCAGTTTTAATAGGTGCTTATTGAGACATGTTTCCCTGAACTCTGTGCCTCATGCATGAATTCGTAATCTCAGACGATGTAAAACTCCTATCTACTCGTATAGAAACTAGGTCCCTGTGACGTCACGTGGAGTGGCATCGCATGGGCGCCAACCTGGCCTTTTTCAAATGAGGATAAAATTGACCATTGCCATTCGTCTAATCCGGTATTTCTAAAACCAAATAATTAGTACTATACGAATACACTAATGGTGTGTAACGGATCGCAATCAATGCCTTTCGTTTTCTTTGATGAAGGAAACTACTCTATTGTCAATTTTCATAGTTTATTCAAGAATCGTGAGCTAGATTACTTTGGCTGATCACCTCATACATCCGTTTTTGGAGACCGCAAATTTTAATAACATATTTGTAAATAATAAAAAAGGTGTAAATTTTGATTCGGATACAGTATTTTAAAGAATATACCTCCTAAAATATTTATGTGATGGATAGCCACCAAAATAATTTTTTTACAGCGGCTTGACTTGAGGTATTTTTGAAAATTTCAACCAGTTTCTATGGCTAGGGTAGAAGAAATAATAGCCAATGAGGGTCTTGGAGTTTTTGAAAAAGAGCAGAGGTAATTATTCAAGCACTTCAGTTGGGGAAATGAACACTAGGGAGCCTCGTTTTGCCTTTTTTTTTAGAAGCGAATCATAATACCCGGCAAAAGTTGCGCTCCCGGGTGGGCATTGCAGATATGATTTTTTTTTCAAAATCGGTTAATATCTTCTACTCGTCATTTTGTCTTGAAATTTCGAAATTTTTAAAGAAAAACGTTAAAAATGTAAATAATTTACATTCGGTATTAGCAAGCACTCATTCTTTCCAATGGGGTATAACTTTGGGCTTTTCTTGATATTTTAGACCAAATGTGTCAGCTTCATTGCTTTTGATTATCGAGAAAAACACCTTTTATCGTGTCCCCGAAAGCAGTTTTGTGGAGTGGGCAACTCGTAACACGTCGCTTCACGCTATGCGTGCGATAAATGACGCTAAATGGAGATGTTTTTCAGTCAAAAACGTAGAAATCATATCTTAAGTTGTCAGGTGTAGTCACTAGGATGAGAATATGCTCTTTTATTGCCATCGCCGACAATATTGACCATATTTTCGCGTTCAAAGATATCACTGAAGTTCCTGTCAAGGTGTAAGCCATTTGGAAAAAAAGGATCTATTCCAGAAGTTACGCAAACCAGAGTACTTCAACTCATCTATCGCTACATAATGAAAACAGGGAAAACAAAAAAATTGAACACCCTGACCTGAAAACAGCGGGTAAAATGTTCTGTATAAGTTCCGTCCGTTGGATAACAGTTCCCTGCTAGTTCCATACCGTTGCTATGAAAATAGCACGTTCCCCACTATCCAATGTCTGAAATAATATTGATAGGGCAGCCAAAGGGAAGGTATTCTTGTCGGTTTACCTGAGGCCACATATTTCGAACTTTTCTTTCCCCCTCCTCGAATAGTCTTAGCAAATCCTCTCACCCACAGTGACATTTGAAAAGGACAACAGCGGACCGAAAAGATTTACCTTAATGATGCGGTAGTCGGCAGGACCCGAATAATCCTGAGTGATCTTCAAGCTGAAAAAAATCGACTCTTTGGCTGAATTAGGGAACAACTTCTGTAGGTTCAAAAGTTAAACCTCTTCAAGGGACACAAACTTTCTTCGACGCCTCAGCAGAGGAGAGTATATCACTATTTTTTTTCGAGAAAAGGCACGAGAATCAACAAGCTGCGAGTGTGATGCTTACGAAAATGCTCTCGATCTTTGCGGCAAAACAATTGCGGCCTCCTTATCGCACGCAACCCATTATCGGCCACGAGAATCTGGGGGCGGGGCAGACGAGAGATGACGGACAAATCAAAGGAAGGATACACCTACGACGATGGGGATTTCCAACTCAAGGTCCGCCGGCCAGATTTAAGAAGACGAATCGCTCTCTCTAGAGAGGTGGCCTATTTTTTCCATCTTCAATCTTTCGTTAACATCTTGATAATAACAAGGCATATTGAGACGATCTTTGTTAACTTTTTCATGGATACCAAATGTAAATATATTCCAATGAATAAAATACTGAGATAAATTTGTTGTCTCGGATGTGACTTCATGGAATCGATTTAACATGATGAAATGTAAAAAAATAGTTATTCCACATGAATTTTATACTGTACGACCGAGGTTTCGATGATGACGACGAAACGTAAGTCTTACAGTATAAAATTTGTGTGGAATTACAAAGCTTTTTACATTTCATTATGCTAAGATAAAATTTTAAATTTTTAGACACACGTAAATTTTGGAAAGGTTCTAATCTTTATGAAATTTTAATTTTAAAGGAGTAATTAAAAAAAGACTGGTTAAGCATAAGTGATACGCCATCATAAGTATAAATTGCGGCACGGAAACAAATGTAAGTTAATAATAAATCTCTTGGTGCATCTTTGTTACTACTGCATCCTAACCCACGGCAATTTTAATAAGTTGGATTCTCGAATAAATACGTATGTCTCACGTGCCTGATGATTACCCAGCGGTTGAAACGCGAGGTGCCAAAGTAAAACTTGTGGAAAATGTCCTATCTTGTTTTCTTCGACCAAAATGTATTCATTCCACAGCATCTCGCCTGCTTCAGTCAATTTAACTCAAATACATATTTTAAGTTGCTGAAATTTAAATATCTAAGTGTCCATCTAAGTGTCATGTCGATGCTAGTTCAATATAAGAATAAATACAATTTTAAAGCTTAACTATAAATGTCTTTTGAAAAAATTGGTAAATAATTTGCTTCATCATATAATCGTCCCTAAAGAAATTCAATTGGGAGCGTGGGGAGGCATTGGTGATAACTAAGAAATATGGGTAACCTCAAGTTATAATCGGTAAAAGTTATCAAGTCAAAGTTTTGCATAGAATTCTCACATTTTTCTGACAGCTCGACTCAGACAATTCTATCGCAATATACTTTGTTTAACTAAGCGATATCACCTTTAACGAAAAAATTGTTGCAAATATGGGATTTGCTGGCATTATTCCAATTAACACATAATTACAGCACAAACGTACCCCAAAATGAACGTTGCTAGGGAAAAGTTGGGTCAATGGAAAGTAAGGCGTTTTTTTCTTTCATCTCGTTAGTGGTAGGACTATGTATATTCCAAGCGTGTACCAGAAAAGTTCTCTCAAGGTAATGGCCATAAGAGGCCGGCAACTGTCTCCCCTGCTGATCCACGAGCTCATTCATTCTATAGCTATACTACTTGAACTTAAAAAAGAAAATTAGAGGAATAAAACTCCGTCCGCTCCTGCTGAACGAGTCGGATAGCAATGTGTTAAAAAAATGAAACCACGAGTAAAGTATCGTTTTTAGGAAGTGGTTTCATTTTGATTTCTGGAAGTGTTTTCGTTTAGAAAACACACTGTTGCCAGTGATAGAGACCACTACACTGGACACTTAATGCCTAATTTTTATTTTAAATCTCTCTTGATCGTGTTATTCACATTTTTTCTTTTAGTTGGATCCCTACCCGGGGGATCCTATTACCATTAGGTTTTATATAAGCACTAAATTTAAAGTTGGAGTGAAGTATTAGTATCCCTGCAAATGATCAGTAACCGTATAGAATGCACCTGTATTCGTTTTAAACATTTCACTAGTGTTGTCGTATAGCGCGGAATGTGTTAAAAGAAACAATTAAGTAGCATAAAAATTTCTCCTCCTCACTCTGAGGTTTAGAAAAAAATCTGCTTCAGATACTTAGCAGCATAGAATATATCACCGTGACGACGTAACCATCGGTTATTGCGAATGCTTGACAAAGCTTGAAGTTGAAACAGCACTTAAGAGGATAGATTAGATATTGCCGATTCGTTTCTATAGAGGGTGTACATAACATTTTTTTATCGGCTTCCAATTTCCTCACTCTATTTTACGCGGGTCGGAAACGCAGAAAACTCTTATCCACGAATGATAGAAATAGCCAATGGGACTCCATTCATGGAAATAGCATTGAAATAAATGTTAAAAACATTGTTTTATCTTGGAAAAATGAAACTAAAAATTGTTGTGGCAAATATCTGCATTTTTAATTTCAAGGAAGGAATTCCGCAATAATTTCAAAAGATTATTCTTCAGGAATCATACACGTAGAATTGGATTTCTAATGGGTGCTTGGAGAAATGAAACTAATGGAAAGTATCCCTATTCTCAATCCGCAATTGTGATTACGAACTTACAGAAATCAATCACTATCGCAATGTTATTTGACATCCATGAGAGCTCTCATTAATCCTTAAGTAATGAAGACCAAGCTCGATTTTAAAGATATGAGACAACTGCAGGAAGAAAGTGCATCTGATCCCAAGTTCAAGGGATTTTATCGAGCAAATATGAATTCAGAAATTACTGCTCCTGCATTAATAAAATATATTTTACATTTGACGGAAGGAGTTCCAAAAGATCAGCTCAAGTTCGCAACTCTTCCCCAAGCCACACTCTCTTCCACTGGCAATGCAATGGGATTGGAAAATAACCAGGAATACTATTTATTTCTATTTATTTGCACCTAAGCTATAAATATAGACTAAGAATCACGATTTATGTAATGAAACTCGCAAGAAAATATTGATTATATTGTTGATTGAGCGTGTGCCACCAAAGTCTCTATTATGATAAACCGCATATTTAAACCTATCAAATGGAGAGAATGTAATTCAATCAATCTCTTCATTCTCAATCCGCAATTATCATTACTAGCTCACCGAAATCAAGCACTATGGAAAAAAACCAATGATGTTATTTGACATCGATGTGATCTCTCATAAAAGCTCTCCCGGCAGCGCCGAAAGTTTTTGTTTTAATCACACATCTTTCACTTTTATAAAATATGATACATATGAGCTGAACACAATGAACAAAATTCAAACTGACTGAATAATAGAGGAAACCTTCTACTACGTATGTGCAACGAAATGTACGCAAAAAGTCACATATTAAATGCATTGCGGAAGTATAACGTTTAAATTGAAAAAGCCATTAATGAAATCAAAGAAAATGAATTGGTAGTGAATATCCATGGAGAAAAAATTAGCATGCTAAGATTTGCCGATGACATAGCCGTTATAGCAGAAACAGAGAAGGATTTGAAAAATATTCTGGTTAATATGGGTAGGGTAATGAGTAGATATCAACTGAAAATAAGCACGAAGAAAACCAAGATCTTAGTATGCAGCAGAAGAGAAGAAGTCAAGACCAACATTAAAATAGGGAGGCAAAAACTGATAGAGGTGGATGAATTCTGTTATTTGGGAAACAAGATAACTAGTGACGGAAGAAGCAAGAAAGAAATTATCAGCAGAATAGCCCAGGCGAAGAGAGCATTCCACCAAAAGAGAGACCTGCTTACAGCGGGAAACTTAAATATGGAAGTAAAGAAACAATTTATAAGAACCTACATCTGGAGTATGCTCCTATACGGAAGTGAGGCATGGACAATGACCGCAGCGGAGAAAGCAAGGATGAGGCCTTTGAAATGTGGTGCTACAGAAGAATGGTGAAAATCAAATGGATCGACCGGGTTAGTAACGAGGAAGTCCTAAGAAGGGTAGGAGAGAAGAGAAGCCTCATGAAAACCTTAATAAGAAGACGGAACAACCTTATAGGTCACATCTTGAGACATGATGGCCTGATGAAGACAATCGTCGAAGGACAAGTGGAAGGCAAGAATGGAAACGGAAGACCCCGAACAAAATATATGGAACAAGTAAAGAGAGATGTGAAAGAGAAGAAATACGTAGGTGTGAAAAGATTAGCTGATAGGAGAATTGAGTGGAGAGCTGCGTCAAACCAATCCTAGGATTGTTGACCAGTGATGATGATGATGCGGAAGTATTGGCTCGGCACTGCACTGGGTGCCATATGGCACCCGTGGACGTTGACGGGTCCTTAAGTAATGAAGATCATTCTAGATGTTTGGAGACGTTAGACAAATGCAGGAAGAACGCAAAAGGGAAGAACGAATGCAGGAAGAGAGTGCATCCGAACACAATAATCACAATTCTCCCGTATAAGGCAGAGTCAAGCTGTAGAAGGGCGACACGACCGTTGGTCATCGCTGAGGAGCAGAGAGTGAAACTGACGAGAGCCGGCCTGTTACTTCGCCGCCAGGGACAATATTATACCCTGGCGCCGCGATTGTGGCGATTCACGCCGCGAAACCATCGACAGCTCCAAGAATTCCTGCTTCCCGAAAACGGATGTCGTATGCGCTAAAGGCAAGATTGATGTTACCAAGTTCAATAATAGAAGAATGAAAATTTCTGGAGATATGGTCGTAATCAATAAGAAGGTAAAAAAAGGTGTGAGAGTGAATTAAGAGATGAAGTAATCTCTCAACAGCTGATAACGTATAGTAGGTGCTCCAAAGGCTATGTTTTCTATATATGAGAAATTCTTCGCGATAAGTAACTGTTGATACTGTTGATGGATATCACGGAGTGATCTCCGAAGCTAATTTGTTCGTGTAGCATTAAAGGCAGTTTTCCCCTCAGAACATGACAAAAAAACGCTTATTATTGACTGATGAAATGAAACAAAGTCGACATGTGCATAATAGCATAGTTTATTCGGGTTTCATCTCGTGGAAAGCATATGTTTTCATACCTGTATTAATAATCTATCCCCAAGATGCTATTTTAAAGAAAAATGTACAGTATGAATATTTTAGCTATGATAGAATAATAAATCACAGCAGGCCTTACCGCTTAGATCACTAACATTGGTTCCTTGTATTTTTACCAGATGTAGAAATGCCATGAACACCACATTGAACATGTTTTCTGCCTCACAGAGAAGAGAACATTCGTATCGTACATCGTACTTATCTAACGCTCGTGATATATACAACAAGGATGAAATTCGCCAAGAAAAATTATTTGGCTTCGCCGAGATCTTCCGATTACCGGTCAGGCGTATTTGCCTAATACATCACCAAGCCAAGTTCTGAGAGCGAACTTCAAGATCTCATTATATTAATTAATTTAATAGTAGTAATTCGGATTTGTTAATTGTAGGATTTGTAATTTCGGATGAAGTTAATTGTAGTAATTCTATGAATCTTCGACTGCACAGGATGGAGAAAAATTGTCACGAAATTTTAACTCTGGATAGCTGATGCCAGTATGAACCAAAATTACTACTGACGTTTGGGTCGAAAACGCACCCTTTTTAAACCACTGATACCTTAACCCTTTCTAACCCGGAGAAATCAAATTTCAAGATTTCTCATTCTGAAAAATTGGAAATTTTGCGCTCAATTTTAATTATCTTGACAGATATTTCGTCATTAAAATATACACCAAAAAATAAAATGTACTTTAGATATTTCCTAAATAGAGCTGAAAATGTATACATTTTTGATGTTGCTTAGAAGCAGCATTGGGCTATAAAGGGTCTATATATTAGCAGCCAAGCGGTCCGATTGGCTGCTAATTTGCCCTGTTGCCGAATGTTCTGGGCAACTCACGACTTCGAATGCTTCGCCTGCCGGAGATCGCGATGCATCCAAGACATCCGGCAACAGGGTAAACTCGCGGTCCATACGAGCACTTGGCTCTAAATTTCTGCGGTTAAAAACTGGTGCGTTGTTGACCATTTTTCAAGCATAACTGGTGATTTTGGTTCCAGTATTCCTACGACACATACACTGTCTCAACAAGTCACTCTTCTGTGAGTCTTTTCTATGCCTTAATCTCCTTCTAATCGTGTGTTTTTTCATCAAATTTCAATTCAAATAATTTAATTAAAAATATGTATTTGTAGTTTCAAGAAAAAAATGTAAATGAAAAGATAAGCTAATGCTAACTCTTGTATATTAGAAAAAAATTTAAAATCAATAAATTGTAAAAAAAATGATAAAATATAAAGAAAAAAAATAACAAATAAACGACATAAAAAGTTATTCCAACTTCTGGAAAAATATGTAAATCTTATGCTATTAAGAAATCAATCTTTATTTTTGTATTATAAAATTCTAGATATAAGTTTTCGTTTTTCACAAACAACATTATACGCCTACAACAGAACACGTGCACTAGTGTAAATAATTATTGTATACTGGCTGGTTGGGGTGAGCCAAGGCTCACCGGTACAGCATTTATTCGCGAATTCGGTGCGGTCATGACGTGACTATTGAAAGTTCTATGGCATGGTGACGTTAAAATATAACAGTGACTGGATGACAGAATTATGATATACTTATTTTTTTAGGAAAAAAACTAAAAAGCACTTCTGAAAATAGTAACAACTCAGTATTTTCGGTATTGGCTTGACGCGATATTCATTCAGATCAGAGAAGACTCTTACCGGATTAGTTCCAAGGATTGCAGATATTCTCGCTCTGAACGAAGAGTCTGCTACTTTACAATTAATCCAGTCCAAAATGCACGAAGAGAGTTGCGATAACACAAGTAAAACTGCTGTAAACCTCAACGCACACACTTTATTTTAAGTCACACAAACTTCGCCTTTTAGTACGCGGTGGAAAGAAACGATATTTCAACCAGCCAAAATCCTCACGCCGGCAGACAGCATTCGTATTTTTTTTAAAAACCTTCCACTCAAATCGATTGGAAAGGGCGGAATGAGATCTCTTTGGCTTCAAAATTGAGTTAATTCCGTTTCCTTAAAATGAGATAAGAGAGCAGCAGACACTTCCATCGTAACTGATAACCAGACGTTTGACCAGGAAGCCTTGGAAAATTGATTTTCACGTATCGATTAGTATTAGAGACTTTACCCACTTCCAGTAATACTCAGCTTAGCGAGATAATTTCTCTCTATTTCCCCGGGATATTTGCAGATTGTTACCTCCAGGTGGAAATGAGCATAACAGAGAGAGTGGTTAGGGTTTTTATATCTATTAAATCATGAAGGTGAAAACGAACGTAACAGAAAAGGTGGTCAGGATTTTGATACCTACAAAATCATGAAGGAATGATGATACGTAAAAAGTTTAGAACAGTACACACGATGATTAAAGAGAGACATACGGGTGTATGCCGCGTGATGTATCGGAATTGCCCCGACGTTTCGTGACATACTGCTGACCACTTCTTCAAGGGAATGGTGCCGGAGTTTGGTTCTGCTGCCTTTTTATTTCAGGTGGGCGGAGGGGGTGAGGAGTGAGGTCTGGCGGGGGAAGATGAAGAAATTTTGACTGGGTTCCATGTATTACTTATTCTCAATCCGGAATCTCTGCTATAATTATTTTTGTTTTTCTTTATCTCATGTCTTCGCGGTCGGGCTTTGAAATGTTTCACCGTCGCGATGATTCTAGATTTTTTTAAAACGATCACGTGTCCCGTGATTCTTTTGTTATACTCTAGAAGCAGAACGATAGTTGACGAAGGTGTTTCCCCCATCGGATGAACGCAATGGAATTTCGAATATTCATTCTGCAAGCGTTTCGCCGCGATGGAAGGAAACTGCTGACAATCGAGGTGCCGTATTGCGTCACTGTCACGCCGACGGACACCCTGGACTATTACTGAACGCATTGAGATAGACGCAACTGGCTGACCGTACGTCACATCGGTCACGAGGAAACCTTTCGGTCGTGCATCCGCGAAGTAACCTTTGAGTCACCACCAGAGCGAGCGATAGTTCATTAATAGCTTAAATCGAGCACTTCATTGGCGATTTCATGCATTGCGTGAGAGACCCAAAAGGGCCTGCGTCCCTGATGATAAGGTCGAATGGCGATACGCGCAAGCGCAGGTTCCTAAGATATATTTACATACTGGCTCGCAAGCCGCCTTAATAGGCGTGTGGTGGGGAGTGTCAGGACACCAGACGTTTACATTAGGGATGGACGGATCCAGGATTTTTTTTTCGGATCCGGATTCGGATCGGATCCTTGATTTTCAGAGCCGGATCTTTCGTATAGGATATTTTCGGATCCAAATGCATTTTCATATTTCTGCTATTACACGAAGTAGTTATTCACGTACTTTCCACATAAAAGGAAACAAAATATTGAAAACTCATGAATTTACAATAGATATCTTTGAAAAATGAAGATTTTTTCGATTATGAAGGGCGTTAAAATTAGTTTGAAACCCTCTACTTTGTACGCTGTTGTTTAAAAATTTCCCCCCTGGTTTTGGACCCCCCTAACGAAGACAATGATTTATGGCTGGTGTGATTCGGAAATTGAAATTCTGCTACGTAAATTCGGATTCAGATCCGATGTCTTCCGCGACTTTGGATCCGATCAGTATGGGCTCTTATGGAGAATCGTTTCCCATGTTAATCTCCATAAGGCCAGGAGCGCGGTGTTGTCAACAACAGCACGAAAATTAAAGTTGCGTTATGCACTGATTAAAAATTTTATTCTAATGTAGAAAAAGGTGCTGCATTCATTGGCGCCAATAGTTTTTCGATAAAAATTATAACAAAAGCTATAAAAAACATTTCCGTAAATTTCCGTCAGAAACGTGTATTTTTTTACTTTATCTTCTTCTCGCAATTTCTGCCTGACCGTTGACTGTATTGAATTGAATTTTTTTGCAAAAAATTCTTCACACTATTTTCTGCTTGAAGATCTTCACCAATTGTACAAATATTGAGTTTTAATGTTGTTATGCCGACGTAACACACTTTAGGACAAGAAAATTTTGATTTTTGCAAGGTAAAAAGTAGTCGCTTACTAACTTACGTTTCTTACGTCTTAGGTCCCTATATGCTGCGTACCAAATGTGGAGAAAACTACAAGGTTATTTTTGGTGAAAAAATCATTGACTTACATCAATTCTGAAGCGAGTTACAAGGTTTTGATCTTAAGAAAAAATATTACGGTGCCGCTGGGCGGGCTTCTTGCTTTTTCTTGCGCGCAGAGGGAAAATTCTCGGGCGGAAAAGGAGTTTTTTGTCAATGCATACTATGAAATGTATTTATGTATTCGTTTGATATCCTAAACAGAGAATACCTACTTATACGTCGTAACAGCAGTGTTTTTATCTGAATACATTGATACACGAAAGTAAGCAAGCGGCTTGGAAGTAAGACTCTTTCGCCTTGGGTGTTTAGGTCCCATCGGGGAAACCAAGAAAAAGAATATCTCATAATCTGTACCAAACACTACCCCATCCAGTGCACGCATTTACAAAAGGGGGCTTGGGTTTTTTCTGAGTTCCTTTCATAGGGTACCATAAAACCTGCCCCAAAAGCGACCCAGGCCGAAGGGGCCGAGGGAAGAATTTACGAAGGCGTTCAGTTTGTCATTGCATTTTTTTTGGAATGAAAAAGTGTTGTGTGGTGTATTGAACTTGAGAATTGTGAAGTGTGTTTTACACTTATCTCTGCTGTAACACGCCCAATCAATATGTCCGATACAAAGAAGAGGAGAAAAGGTGAGAAGCTCATAAGCCACGAAAGACAGTTGGTGCTCAAAGTCTTCTCGTACATAAGGAAATCTCTCAGCATTAGTGAGGCCTGCCGAGAAGCTTCGAAGGCTACTGGGTGCTAGGAGTTCACTATTTACAGAGTGAGAAAGGAAAGCTCCCGTGGTCCATTGGTAACTCCTTCAAAAACTAAAGAAATTAGACAGCCTTACAAAAATTCGAGGGCAGTGATTTTCGACGGTTTGGTGAGATCGGGAATTAGAAGGAAGGTACATGAATCCTTCGTGAAAAATATTCCTCCGACTTTAAAATCCATCTGAAACCCGGTGAATATGGATAGTATTCTCCCAGATTACAAAAGGACAACACTATATCGTCTTCTTTTGGACATAGGCTTCGTGTACGAACGCAGGGGGAAAAGAATCATCCTTATCGAAAGGGATGATATTATTCGTTGGTGGCACAATTAATTATTATTTAAGGCAGCTAAAAAAATATCGTCGCGAACACAGGACGAGAGTATTAACAGGCGAAAGTTGGATTAATGTTGGACAAATAGTGAACATTAGTTTGCGAAACAAACAATTAGAAAATCCGCGTCAAGCTTTCCTTGCTGGACTAAATACTGGGCTTGGCCCCCACTTCCCGAGGAGGACGATTTGCAATTATACACGCAGGAACGGAAAATGGGTTCATAAAAGGAGCATCGCATGTGTTTCTGTACAAAAAGAACTCAATGGATGAGCATGAAGAAGTGGGTGGCGAGTGTTACGAGAGATGGTTTGAGCACTCACTTCTTGCAAACTTACCCGAAGGATCAATTATAGTGGTAGATAATGCCTCTTATTACTCAAGGAAATTGGAATCCTTGCCTACTACAAGGTGAAAGAAAGAGAACATTAAGGAAATTAGCTTTGAAGATGTCAGCTTGAAAAGAGATCTTTAATTAACAATAAACCAAGTACGGGAAAATTTAGAAAAATTAAAGATTGATGATGTCTTATACAAAATCGCCTTTCATGTAATACTAGCTAGAGCCAACAAATATTGCATAATATGGAAGGAATAGAAATTTTGTCTCATTCAGGAGCGGCTATAATTTTTATTATCCTTCAATTTATTGTTATTTTTTACATTACAGATTATTCATTATTCAGTTTGTGCATTGAATAAGTACGTATATGAAATAACAAAAGACTTTTCCTTTTATACTGCCGCAAAGGTATTGTAATATACGCTAAAAAATTCCTTAATTTACGCAGTCTTTCGTGCGATCCTTAACTCCTTTTTGAACTAAACCGTTTTGGCGCCATATTGTGTGTGGTTGCATACGCTGTTAGGATGCCTGCCGGCGGAGCGGAAGCTTGGCAACACTGTTATCCATAAGGCCCGTACTGTCAACTAAATGTGGAACGCTATAGTTGACTCGGAAAAATGAGAACTCTAGTCGTTTAGTGCATGCAGCGCCGTTTTAGGCAAGCTGACGAAATACATCAAATTCGCGGGTTCGAGCGGTGAAAGGAGTTCGACGTGGGGAACCGAAATTGGTCGGATGAAAAAAATCCGAAAATCCCAGGTGTCCCCCATCAGGAGTACCTCAGTTCCGTGGGATAGCAACATTGGCGCATTTCCCACGATCCGCTATCCCCCTCCATTCAGCGTTCGCCCCACCCCCTCCGACGATTTCCTCTTCCCCGAAATCAAACAAAAAGTCCCGGCTCGTGCCGAGATCGTATTACGAAGACCTCAGCTTTGAAAAAAATATCAAGTTACCGGAAAATAATAGAATCGCGTTTCACCCTTCCCTCTTTCTCCCCACTGACCATTTTCCCGCATCCATCTTTTGATAAAATGAGAGGAGGTGTTTGCCATGTGTCCTTTGTGGCTAATAACGACAGGCACTTATTTTGAATCTTCCCCAGGAGATGAAACTACCATAGGGAAGAACTCAGTGCCGTGGGATAGTGACATTGGTGCATTTCCCACGATCTGCTATCCCCCTCCATTCAGCATTCGCCTCACCCACTCTTGACGATTTCCTCTTCTCCGAGCTCGCGCAGGGATTGTATTACAAAGACCTTAGCTTCGAAAAAATATCAAGTTACGCGAGAAAAATAAAACCGTGTCTCGCGCCCACCCCCTTTTCTCACCCACTGATCTTTTTCTACCTACCTGCTTCGAATTTCCCCCTTTCTGGAGGTCAACTGCTGCATGAGTCATCTAGTAGCCCGAAAGGTGTCTAACAATAACTTTCGGCAATTATTATTACACATTTATGGGATTGAAATATTAGAAATGTGCGCGTAATTTAAAAAAGAATAAGAGCAAACACGACATATTTCTGACTTTATTTAAGCATTTTACGCAGGAAAATAAATACCGGGAAGAAGAAGAAATACGACGGAGGCTTAGCATTTTGGCGTAATGCTCAAATAGGGTGGTTTCCTATTATTTTTTTATTGCCTAAATCGAAATATTAATACTCCTGAAGTACGTATTTAACGCTTTTAGAGTTTTATAAGACGATATCTATTTTTCGCGATTAAATTAAAAGTGAAAATTTTCAACCGCTCGAAAACGCGACGGGTAAGTATGAATGCCGGGAAAAACGCCGCGTGACGTCGTTCAGGTTCCCGCTGCCGCAAGTGAGGTGACCTTGGGGCGAGGCTCTGAGCACTATTACGACGCAGGATGCTAGCAGGTAGCCGAGTACCATGCTAGCTGGTAGCGCTTGGCTTAAATAAGGATTATTAATACCTTATCAAACAGACTGAGTGATTATTAAGACATGTTTCCCTGAGCTCTGTGCCTCATGCATGCATTGGTAACCTCAGACGATGTAAAACTCCGATCCTCTCGTGTAGAAACTAGGTCCCTGTGACGTCACGTGGAGTGGCATCGCATAGGCGCCAATCTGGCCTTTTTCGAATGACGTAAAATTGACCATTGTCTAAACCGGTATTTCTAGAACCAAATAATTTGTATTTTATGAATACAGTAATGGTGGGTAACGAATCACAATCAATGCCTTTCGTTTTCTTTAATGAAGGAAACTACCCTATTGTTTACATAAAATTAAAATATTCCATTAATCAGCTAAATTCCTGTTTGAATCCTTTAAAGGCAATCACAATCAGAGTCCTCTGGATGGCAGTTCTCTACCCTACTCCCTCATAGGGTGTTGTGCTTATTGTGCCGTATTTCTACTACAAATAACGGAAAATCTTGCCGAGCAACTGCCGGCCACATTCTCTTTCATAACGTAAACAACGAGTGCAGAGAACAAAGATGGTAGGATGCGACGACTCAACTTTGTAGTGTATTATCAACAATCCAGAGGACTCTGATCACAATTACTCGCCAAAATCTCGGGTTTCCTGCTGCATAGGCGACCTAGTCAAACATTTTCACATTCATCGTTTAGTATTCGAGGTATTCGAATATTCGAGCAATGATTTGATATTCGAATTCGAGAAATCTACTATTCGACCCATCCCTAGTAAAAACCAATTCCCATACCTATCCGTTCGGCAAAATATCTCTCTTCATCTATGGTCTCTGTAGTACGCGTAAATTTAGCGAGGTTCGAATATGATGTTATTCGTGTCGCTCTTACAGATATCCATTCTCAATTGTTCAAGCAATCCAAGCCTAGCGCGAACCTTCAGAGTCCCTCCCAGCCTAATTCGCTTAACATCAGGAAAACGCTTTCCGTACGCCCATATCAGTTTTTGACGAATCGCGCAGCTTTCCGTTCTATTTTTATAAATTTCACGGATTGTCTTTCTGCACCGGATTCCATAGGCTCACTGAATATTGAAGTTGTTACCGGACCAGAGCGAAATGGCACCTCTACTTTACTTTCTCGTCCGAGAATCTTGCCACAATACGCTGGACGGATCCTAGCTTCTCCAGGGCTAATACCAGCTACAGTTGGCTATCTTAACATGGAGCTATTCAATATATGCCCTCTCAGTCACCATCTATCCCGCCACTGCTGGAGCAAAGCGAAAGGTGCTACAAACATATGAAACGAATAAAAATTATTAAAAGAATAAAAATGACTTCCGTTGCCAGATGGGCTATCGCTAACTGTGCACTGCCGGGGCGCAATGCAACATATGGATAAAATAAGACGTTTACAATTTTCCCTACGTCATAAACTTACACCAAAAGAAAACCCTTAGCAACGCTAACATCGCAAATGCGAAAATTAAGAATAAAAGCTCTAGTTGCAGCTAAGAGGCTAATGTTACATATCCATTTATTTCATTTTTGCCCCTCTGATCATTCAATCGTAAAATAACATTTTTGTCTTCCTCTTTCAAGCAATTTTGATTGCTAAGTTCTCATGATCAGTATAATTTCTTCTTTCGGCTTTCATATGATAAAAGCTTCATGATGTTATTTACATAAAACACTATTGTATCATTTACTGCATTAATATGTTTATTGGCATACATTTTGTTACTTGATGGTTGCTCAATTCTGGTCCTATGACCTTGGAGACCACCTAAAGCTCCTTCTTTTTTTTTCATTGTATTAAGATGTAAAAAACAAAATGTAGGAGTAATAAATTATTATTATTATTATTAAGATGTATGACTCTAGCAATAAAAAAATTAGCGCATATAAGGAATTCAAGAAAGCACAATCAAACATCTCTTTAAAATTCGTGTGTTCTTTTTCTTCGTATTGGCTTCGAAAAAAATAAATGCACCATAATATTATACTCGGGGTCCTTTCGCTGTTCTTTGGAATTATCTTTCCTTTTTGGCCGCGATAACCCTACAACCCATGATATGGCTACTACGATACTATTCCTACGACAGCACGGTGCGGAACCTAAATAATGGAAAGCTAACAGAAAAATATGCACACTTTCACACGACTTACTAATTTGAATTGCCGATCCAAACGAGTTTAAAACATCAAAAGAAGAAAAAGTTTTTGAAAAGCCAAAGAATTCCTTTTTATCACGGTATGAACATGTTGTGGACCATGGAAAACTTTTCAGAGACAGTTTCTCTGTTACTAAATGATCAATACTTGTATTTCATCAATAATATCCTCAGAATGCAGGAAGAATCCTTTCACTGATGAGCACTTATACATGTATGAATTGGCATTCATTCATGGCTTTCATACAATAATTGCGAGTGAGATAACTATCTTCAAGGCTCAAATAACTGCGCAAAAACTTTTTATGTTTCCTCTTCACTCTCTCAGAAGACCGCAGCCGTCAGATAAAGAGCTTGTGAATTTATCTGTTAGATGGAGCACGCATCCATATATGATGGAGCTTTTAAAGGTCCCAATTTGGAGACTTTTTTTCGCCTTTGGCTGGAAGAAGCGGAGTCGATCGGAAATAATAACGTGATAGGGGAACAGATTAATATAAAATTTTATGCATTGCTGAATTATCATCGGCATCAATGGGAGGTGAAGTAAAACGGTAGAGCGTGCTGTTTTTTATACTTCTATCATAGCTGAAATATTCAGTGTTCTGTTTTTTTATTTAAAAATCTTGGGGGTAGATTATTAATATAAGTATGAAAAATTGAACTTCCCACGAGATAAAAGAGTTATAAATCAACTGTACTTCTTAGAATATATCGATTTTTGCTTCATTTCCTCATTAATCATCGTTTTGGTTCCATTTTCTCCGGATTTTACGGCCCATAATGCTAAAGGAAGAAATTAGTTTCAGAGATCACTCAGTGATATCCAATAAAAGTATCCATTGTCACTTATCGCGATGAATTTCTCACGTATAGAAACACATAGCTTCTGGAGCATCTGCTTTAAGTTATCAGCTGTTGAGAGATTATTCTCGTTGCGTTTCTTAATTCACTTTTCACACCGATGTGTATATTTACGCATCTCACAGAAGACGACCGGTTCTCCAACAGTGTTCAATCTTTTATAATCGAACTTGGTAACCTAAATCCTGTCTTTAGAGTAAACGGCATATATTTTTCGGATTTTTTTATAGGACCGACGAAATACACTCCGATCGACGTTTTTCTTTCAATGGCGAGCAATATATTGGATAAAATCACCTGCAACGCTTCATAAGCTATGAGTAATTTTAATTCATTTCCCTATAAGGACGCACACTAAAATAGGCCAAATAATTTCAAACAGAAATTTGGATGTTCTGGCTCAGAAGATAAGTACGTCCGCGTACGATTCGAGCTGATTTTCCGCGCGGACTTTGCGCACCTTTTTCAAAATTTCAAATTTTGCCATCTTTGTTTCCACTCGCTGGATACCTGTTCAGTTATGAACTTCAATACCTTATTTGGAAACGAAACACATTTATTATAAAGTGAGTAAAGCGAGTGTCTGATGAGGTCTCCTTTCACAGGGACATAAGTGGAGGGCTTCATATTCTTCGGGATCAAGTTGTAGATAATATCCTATACTTACGCTCGAGAGGGTAGTATCCTGAACAATAGGTAAACCACCGCCCTTAGTCCTCCATTTTCTTTTTTTCTATGGACAGTGACCTCACTGATTTCCCTGCTGCCGGCCTAAACTCTACAATGATTCGGATCAACCTCTCTGGCAGGAGGCCAAATATTTGCCTCGCGGGGTACTTAATATGTATGCGGTTTACCTTTACTGATATAATGTTGCCAAAAAGCACGCCTAGAGAAACCCCTAAATTTAATATATTCAGCCAGTGGCGTAACTAGGAATATGCTTTTGTGGGGGTGGATGAAGGTGCCTGGAGTGAGGACCCCTCCCCCAGGCAACGGCGGTTCCGGGAAATTTTTTGAAAAAAAAAAACATACTTGGAAATATAGGGTGTTTCAAAAAGGACTTTACAACTGTATTATGGCAACAATTTTTAATACCAAAGATTGATGAGGATGACCGAGAACGAAATGTTTTCTTTATGCAAGATGGCGCACCACCACACTATCTGACTGACGTCCGGGATTTTCTAAATGACCGCTTCCCAGGTCAATGGATTGGCCGCGATGCGCCAATTGCATGGCCCCCGTTCCCCAGACCTGACACCTCTCGATTTTTTCTTCTGGGGTTTCATAAAAGATATGGTGCTCGTACCTCCTTTGCCGGCCACTCTAGCTGAACTTAGAGCAAGAATTTACGCTGCTGCTGAGCAAGTTACACCTGAAATGCTAGTGAGAGTCTGGGAAGAAATCGACTACCGATGGGATGTCTGCAGAATAACCAACGGAAGCCACATAGAACATCTTTAGTTTAAGGTAAAAAAAACTTGAAGTTTTTTCCTTTAAAATAACACCAAAACCAGCTCTGTACCTTGTTTAATAAAATGTATATGAATTTTCAAAGTTGTAAAGTCCTTTTTGAAACACCCTGTACATTTTACATTATTTTGGCACCTAAAATTAACTCTACGCAGATGCAGTTATTAAACGTCAAAACTAGACAATAGTTTCAAATATTTTTTTATGTCTCTGAGGCTTTTGGGGGATCCTTCCCCTCATCCCCCTAATAGTTACGCCACTGTATTCAGCTACTCATTTTGTATTTAAAATACTGAAAGTCATATCCACTGTATTGAAATAAATGATTGAAAATTTCCGCAATTTAATCCGTGGGTTTAAATATATATTACTGGTAATAAATAGCATAAAAACTAAATATAATTTAAAAAATAAATGCTTGTAATTTTTCACGAATATAGCCAAGTATTTATTTCAATATGTAAAATGTCCACTCCATTACGCTTGAACCTTTGGATTTCATTATATTCATAGTTTTTATTGTTAAAAATCATTAAAATTAAGCATATTGAAAAGTGGAGACTCAGAGGAGAGATACGTATGGGCTATTGGTCTCTTCAGCAAAAGGTATCGCGGGTAGTAGCCCCATGCGATGAATTTCTCATTTACAGAAAAATATAGCTTGTGGAGCATCTGTAACCCCTTCTCGCTTCGTGCCTGCGTCCTCCGAAACCCGTCGCTCACGAACCAGCTGGATATTCCGATGACGTCTTGCCATACCAACCGATGCGTAGGCTGGCGGTAGAGGTCAATGAGAATTGGATTGCATCCACCTCGAAGTGACGATCCGGTGCCACTAATTCGAGGCCGCGGGAGACCGGATATCGGAAGACTTAGAGGCGCTATTTCTTTCCCGTGGGTTGCTCCGATAATTGCTGTCGGTCACCCGCTGAGCCCTCCATTCGGAAGTGACGCGGATAAAATGGTCGCGCGCGGCGAGGATAAGGCTAGGGAACTGCAGTGCGCCGGGGTAAACCAGTCCACTGATAGGCAGGTCGTCCCCCACGACCTTGCTCCGATTAAGAGAAGCCAATTAATTACGAATACGCCCTTCCGGAAACATTGAGTGGGTCACCAGGGTACCAAGTCTCTCAGTAGGACATTTTTCTCCCCGTTTACCTCAAACCCTTCCAGAGTACGCAAGTACAATCTATCAGAAGAACTGAATGTTGAATGAAGATATACAATCTTAGTAAATTTTCACAGCTTTTGAATGTTCTGTGAAACTTAAGGTTTCTTTAAAAAAACTTAATGTTTTTTATCATTGCACCGACCGTAAATAATCCTTATTGCTATATCACATGCAATAATACCCTTATTGTTTTGCATTGAAACCGGAAGTAGCACTAAAGTAAATCAATATTCAAGGTCTTTGATCGAAGTAATTTAATATTATTTTTCAATGATTACACGAAATAAACCCTTGTTTCTATTTCCAGGGGGAATGATGCCGTTGTTGTTTTGGCACTGCACCCGGAAATAGCCCAAAAGTACTTCTCGTAATTTTAAGTAACGAAACTGATAGCGGACAGTGGATAAGAGTAGGCAGATGAGACTGGTTGAAAATTAGCAACAAGTTCGAGTTCAAAATGTCCGCTAGAGATGATGCTACTGAAGCAACAAAATACATGCTACAGAGCATTAATAAAAAGACAAACAGATTCCTCTAGGATATAATGCTCTCCTTAAAAACACTATTCGCAGCTAAGCCTTCGTCCTCTTCGCCAAAAACTGAACCTACGTCGCGTCGTCATTATATTTTTACTTCAAGGAGGAGTTTAAGGGCTTTCAACAATACGATACTTGTTTAAATTTATATGTGAATTAAGGTAATGATTGGTCTGATTTGTTTATAACCTATATATTGCTACTTTGAATCGCATTTTCCAACTTTAACCTCTGGAATAACTCCAATAAGGTGATTATACATATATTAAGTATATTCTCGTTTATATTTTATAACTGAATGAATGCGGATGTAATACCAACATATTCTATGCTATGTTTGACTTCTTGTATTTTATTGCATCACTGTGGCAGCATGAAATGACGATACGTAAAAGAGGAATATTTGCACTCGCTTAGCATGGCATTCAATATTAGCTTTTACTAGCCAATAGACCCACTCGACATTTTAATTTACATTGAAGCATCCATTTTCGTTACATATCTCTATACTTATAAAAGTAAAAGGTTTTGTAAAGTATCGCGAGCGCGGAATGTGAGACTCAAGATAAAAGTAGGTGGGGAAAAACTTGAGCAGGAAGAGCAATTTAACTATTTGGGCAGCACATTAGAGGAAAACGGACACAGTAGCAAGGACATCAGTAAGCGAATTGCACTAGCAAAGGAGGCGTTCATGAACAGGAAGGAGCTTCTGAGAGGATCGTCGTGTAAGAGTTTAAAGAAAAGGTTAGTGAAGAGTTTGATTTGGAGCGTAGCTCTCTACGGTGCGGAAACGTGGACACTGAGGAAAGAAGGCGATAGAAGATTGGAGGCATTCGAGATGTGGGTATGGAGAGGGTGAAATGGACGGAGAGGAAAAGGAACGACGAAGTGCTGGACATGGTGGGCGAGGAGAGGCAGCTTTTAGATGAGATACGGAGGAGACAGAAGGTATGGATAAAGTTAGTGCTTAGCGGGGAGGGGATTCTGAAAATGGTGTTAGAGGATAGAATGTTAGGGAAACGAGGGAGGGGAAGGAAAAGAATACGATTTTTTTAGATAGAATGAAAGGGAGGAGGCCTTACAGTGAATTAAAGAAGGCAGTGCTGGAAGGAAAGAGAGGCAGATCACTTCTTGAACACTCCATGGAAACCTACCTTAATCGGTAGAATACTATAATAATAATCTCTATACATAAATATCACTGGTCTCATTCTGTTTGCCTGGGTACAAATCCAGTCTCACAGAAATATCAATTTCTGTCAATCCGCATACTTCGACTGGGAGATTTACTCGTGATCAAACCCCTTGGCGCCTTTCATTAAAAACAAGTCATTAACATTAGTATCAAAGCATAATTTCTCTTCACCCTACCTGTCTTAAGCCTGAATCACACGATCATTTTTTTTTCGTTGCGAAAAGTGATCGCTCAAGTGATCACTTTTCTGAATCACACGGTCCCTCCCGCCGTCGCTTTTCGCATCATTTCCGATATCACAGCTCGCTGTCATAGGACCCGCAGCACGAAAATATATAGCGTGTTTATGTTTACCCATGTCGTTCGCACGATTGTCAAACGTTGCGCTGCAATCGCTCCATACTGGAATGCGTTCTGATTGGCTGATATGGGGTTTGAGTGACGGTTTCAGCGACGGAAAAAGCGCGACCAGACGAGTGATGAAAAAAGTGGTGGGAATCCTCTTCATTGGAGTGATCGCGGAATACAATTGCCAGAGACGATCATTTGCGAGTGATCACTCTAGAGATCGCTGGAGTGATCACTCGAAAATGACGAAAAAAATTATCGTGTGTAAGGTCTGAAGCCTAAATTTTGCGACCTTACAAATTAACCCATTTATACTCATTTGCAACGTCGCAAAATACTTTAAATAAGGTCAATCTCTGCCAAACATCAGACCAAACCCCTCTTTAATGAAATAATCAGAATGTTAATCACCTTATTTGTATGCAGCACTTAACCGTCATTTTTTATCCCGCGCTCATTGTTCATTTTGCCGTAGTTGATGAATGCCAACATGGCGTTTTGATATTTTCTTCTTTAATGTTGATTGCTCACCGATGAATCCGGTAATGGATATAATTAGCCACTGCACCCGCAATTAATTACGCCATTTTGTGTTAATGATTAAATTGCGCCGCGGTTTTACTGCCCCAGGCGTATGACGTCAATTATGCCTCATTCCGGTCATTAAAATGTTTTAATTTTTTGCGAGAAAGCCTAGTATGTGTTAATCAAAATAAACACTGTCCATATTTTTTTTAACATGTAAAACTTTGAAATTGAAAAAAATTGGCACAAAAAAAAATGAAATGTTTTTTTTTTTTTTCAAATACTGCAATCATACAGGTTCCTCGTTTCTAGGATAATTTGAAAATTTCGAAAACTAATTCAAAGTGATAAGAAATGGCCATTAATTTAAAAATAAATTCAATGTCCGGCACAAATAGCACTCAAAAATAAGTTAAAAATATAAATCTTTAATAAGTACCTCTGAAATTTTCTCGACGCCTTCATCGCAATGAGTCAGCGATCTGAAGATTGTATATGTTCAGGCTTCACTTTGTGCTACCACATTTCTGCATTTCTCGATTTTTTAAACATTTAAACCCCATAAATGAAATACAAAATTTTGGTTTGGACTCACATTGTGAGGTCAAAATGACAAAATTGTAAAATTTTGCTGCTCTCAATAAAACTTAGGACCTTTCCCCAAAAGTAAGCCAATTTTCATGTATATTGCTCGAGGCGAAATATCGTAACTAAAATTAGAGGTTAAAAATGACACACGACTAGTGGGACAGTCCGTATAGTGCGAAAATTCACTAATAATAAAGTTTTGTAGAACATTACGAAATATTACTTCGTAATGTTCCACAAAACTATATTATTCCGGCCCTGGATTTCAACTACTATAAAACGATGACTAATACCCCACATAGCAACGAACCTCACAGAGACGTCTCACCTTGGTCTCGAATGTCTCGGAGATGTCTCAGAGATGTGAGACGTTCAGGAATTTTTTTTAACGTATTTAAACGCCATCAATGCCATCCATGTATATTTTTCGGTGCAATTCTGAAGTTGTGATTATTAAAATCACGACGTTTAATATGGGTTTCTTATTTTCAATAGGCCATACATCAAAAATTTGCCGCTAAAAATGGTCGAGAAAAGTAGGCCATAACAGTATAATTTGCATTTAATTATTTTTTGCCTAAATTTAAAGCATATCGTAGTACAAAGTCTAATGAGACATCTCAGAGATGTCTCTGAAGATCTCAGAATGTCTCTGAGACGTAACATGTGATATTCGAGACGTGTCGGAGACGTCTCAGAGACGTATTTCTGCTATGTGGGACAGTGGAACTTGGATAATTCGAACATCAAGGGACCAGTTAAAAGCTTCGAATTATCCGAAAATTCGAATTAAAGAAGTCCTTAATAAATATTTCCAAAACAATAAAATCAACATTTCCAATCAAAACTCTTCATTATATTGACACTCTTGAAATATAAATAATTTGATTATCACCTGTAGGCAAAATTAAAGTAACCTTAAAACAGGAATATTTATTTCAACAAACAACTAAGTGAAGTATAGTAACATTTCTATTCTAACCTTAAAGTATCCTCAGCAGCATCTGAACTTCTGCACACTACCAACTTAACTCGTAATCGTATACGTTTAGACATGATGTCATAGCACAATACACTACAATAGAATCATAATAACCAAAGATATTAAAAACATTGAATACGTAATTTATTGACTGACAGAATATTGAAAAATAAACATAAAGCTCCTGAGATGGCAACAATAAACATAAACCTACTGGCTTTCAAAAAGAGATGATATTTTTGCCTGTTTCCTCGAATTAAATCTAACTTTTGTCTCATTTTTATAAGCAAACACAAACATTTTGACAATAGCGCTAAAAAGCATATTGTCCGATGGATTCACAATTATTTTGAGTCACCGATTAAAATTCATACCTTTATTTGACACTAAAAAATTCGAATTATCCTTAAAAAAATTCGAATTATCCACGATTTTTTTTAGCATTGTTTGAATGCAAAATGTTTGGGACCAAGAGAAATATTCGAATTAAGGAATATTTCGAATTAAATAAGTTAGAATTATCCAGGATCCACTGTAAATGATAATGACTATATTGTAGTTGAAATCGTGTCGGAATAATAGAGTTTTGTGGAACATTAAAATGTGAATTATTTCCAACTATATCTGAAGATTGGTTTGGAGAAGTTCTCCACTAAAGCCTCCGATCAGCTCACATTCTAACACCAACATAAGTCTTTGGTTTTACATTATTAATCACCTGCTCTATGAATATCATCCTAGGCCTTCTTCTTCCATTCTTCTCTTCCAACTCTCTTTCATTATTAGATTATCTCTTAGAATATTTTCATCAGACCACCGTGTCCCATGAGGAGGCCGATTAAGTTATCCTTTCTCCATTGCAAGACTTTGGATACTTCTATTCTCTCCAACTCTTCTCAGAACTTCTAAATTACTCGCACAACTTTTTTTTACTTCATTTTCGTCATTACTCTACAGCACCTCATTTTTAAAGTATTCAACGCAGTTTTGTCTGCTCCTGCTATAATCCATGCCTTACTTCCATAGAGAAGCGTGCTTCAAATGCAAGTCGTAATGAATTGCTTCCTTACTTCAAATTTTACCTTCACGGCCACTAAGAGAGAACTCATTTCCCCCCTGAGAAATTCCCCGTTCCATTGGGATATATAACTGACGAAACGAAGAGGGAATTGTTCAAAAAGTATCTCACAACAGCCGGTAATATGAGCGTTTTTATTAAGGAAGCAAGTGATTCACATTACAATATCATCATATCAATATTATACGACCATATACGTGAACGAAGGAATATATATGATAATATATAGGCACATCATCATATCAATATAGTTCTCATTGCAATAAAAACAAAAGGTAGTTATGAACGAAATAAAAATTCTAATTAATGCCTAATTGACATTATTAGCTTGGGGGGCCGAGAGATTCCTTCAGAAATTAATCATTTCAAAATAAGAAGCTGTGAATTTAAATGAGGTAGTAATCACTAGATTTAAATGAAGCATAAGTTTTCCCTGCGTTTTAAAACTAATTTGGCCACCAGGGAGCGGATGGCGATGTGTTTAATACACGAAATCCTCAATTTGCTTTGCAAACGGGCTAATTAAGGAACCGCTGTCACATATTTCAATCCAGAATGTCACAGTGAATTGGATAATTTTTGGAAACGAGCACTTTTTTCCAAAACCATTGTTAACGGACTCGAGTTTCTAGTCATTAATCATGCTGAATAGACTCTACAAAAACATCATTGGGCTTTATGCCAAGAAATATATTCTATGTATGTACGTGGGAAAGTCCGGGGACATGAGAAATTCGCCTCCAGTCCACCGATGCAATCGGGTCCGTCCGTTGGAATTTCAATCACTCGTGGAATTGAATCGTTTTTCTTTGTGTTATTCCACTCCCGCATCATTCCGCCATAATTTTCTAAATCAAAACACACCGCGATACCGTTTTTGGCGATTCCATTCAGTCGTCATCAATTTAACTCCGCTTGTGGAACCTGATGAGAGGATGTAAATAAAAGCCTCGTTCGAATTTTGCTGGCAAGTGAAAGCTTATTACTCTTTTTTGGATCTGCTAAGGCGAGTTGGTGGAGGGAAAATCGAACGGAAAATTGGAGCTCGTAGGTAGGTCATTAAGTGAGATTTTTCATCTAAGTAGTGCCTCAATCAAGTAGTGCATCAATAGTCGCTAGTAATTATGCGTAAGAAGGAGAGGAAACGCACAAAACACGGTTTAGTTACTCAATGCATCTCCTTGAAAAAAATATTGCCACCACATTTGCTGTGTTTCAGACTTTCCACGTGCACGGCAGTGTATAACTTTATTGAAATGCAAAATGTCAGTTCCTTTGTCGCAGCTCTTTGTATTTTAGAAAACGCAGGTATCAAAATTATCCTAGATTAACTGAAGGTACGTTTTTGCATTGCCGAATTTTAAAAAATCGCATGGAGAATTTGAGCTTGTAGGTCGAAGTAGTGCCTCACTCTGCTCTAATAGGCGCTAATAATAAGTGAGCGTAAGAAGAAATACTTGCATTTGGTACAGTTTTGTTACTCAGTGCACCTAATTTACACATTTACGTATTCCTATTACGTTTACGTGGGATTCCAACTAATGGGTATAATAATTACAAACTATGCGTCAAGTGATTAAAAACTAATCCATTTTTGCATCACTATTTTGCTATTAGGAAAATAGAGTGAAGTTGTAATAAAACCGAGAGAACGAGCTCATTGGGGAAGTAATTTGTTCCCCTATTTGAAGAAAGTTTTATGCATTCCGAAGTATTGTTCAACGTGGTTAGTTAACTGCATAGTTTGATCGCGTCAAATGTCTGTCCACTGCATCACGAGAAGATGCCTCTGCAGCCTTAAACGTTGATAGGAGGCAAGATTATTCCATTACTTGCATCAATCACACATCAAAAAGTTTAAACATGGCAAAAATTATATAAATATACATATATTTCCATTTTAAAAATAATCCTCTGCTCTCTCTTGAATACTCACACAACCGAGTTATCCGTAGACAAGTAGGGAGGGAAAAGTTTTGATTCTATTGGAAAAAAATGTAATCATAATTAGGATAGCAGTACTGTTACTCCAGTAACAAAAGTCCTCGTTAATAATTACTGCTTCAAATAGAATGATTTGCTCTCAAAGTAGGCAGTAACCTTCTGCAGGTAATATTCATTGTCATTTTTTTCAAAGAAACGAAATAAAAATTCATGCCTCATTAGCTACTCCTTATCGCACCTTTTTTGAACTAATTTACGACTCGAACACGCAGGAAAAATATGTATGGTGCAATAAACGCCTCAATTAGATAGCACACATATAGATGATATTAGGATGCCGGAATTGGATTGTTAATTAGCGTATGTCTCGGCGGAATAGGATATCTAACTTTTAGTGACAGCGTCCAATTATAGCCCGCAATTACATTAAATTATTTTACGTCACTTCTTTTCATATCTGTTGCACCATTTGCGTCAAATCATAAATATGACATGGGAATTAGATCAAAATATTTTCGCATCAGCTTAGAATTTAACTGACTTAATTCTCTATTTTGAGGTAATATCCACAAATCCAAACTCTCGACACCCAAAGCGCTTTTCATTAGTAATCCCTTATTATTGGTCTATCCCAGACAGTATTAGTAAAACTGATGGTGTATTATTGCAATATAAAAAAACAGATTTGTGTAATCCGCATTATTTCTTCATCTGATGGATAACACAGAACTGATGCAAATTTTTTAAACAACTTATTCGATTAGGCAAAGCATACTGAATGTTGAGGGCGGACCAGTGCAATTGTATTTATGGTAAAGCCTGATTCTCTCATATAAATTAAAAAGTATAAATGTATGGAAAAAGTTTAATGTACAAAACTTACAAACTTGGATATCATGAAGATAATTAATACTGTCAATCCTTAGGTGCATTTCTGTAAATGTTTCAGATAACATGTAATCAGAGTGGTTTTTTTAGTCTGGCTTGCGCGTAGTATCCATACAATATTATCTTCATATGTAAACTAAAGAATTAGAGAAAGACTGAAAGTAACTATTTTTCATTCCGATCCCACCTTAAGTACTATAGTCAATCTCCTTAAGTACGAGTAAAATAGTCAAGCAGCAAGAATTGTCGGAGGAATTTACTGTTAACTAGTTCCTCACTATTTTTTTCTCTTTTATAAATAAATGAGCGTTAATTCGAAGGACAGTTTTCAATTTTTACGGCTTTTTCTCACACAAATTCACTCCATGGGTCCAAAGAACTTGGATAGTTGCCGAGGAATCATTCATATATCACATTTATAATACTCAAATCCCACCATTTTCCCCGCACCCTTTCAGCGCCATACCATCTCGGCATTATCCACGCGTCTAAAAACGATGGATTTCATTTTTTCTAAATTTCTAAAGGAAGTTTTGATTAAACTACAGGCTAGCGACTTGAAATAGCGTGGAAAACTCAATTTAGATATGATGAGTCCATCCACTGCGGGTTTAATAATTTTTTACAGCCCATCAACGAGAGATAAGGATGCGCGTGCCAGAGTCTAAACTGACTTATCTACTAAGATAAAATAGGGGCACTGACGAAGCTTGCTACGAGATGTCACCTTCAAACAAGTGGCACTACATCATCTGCGATCACCCGTCTTCATCCCACCCAGTGCCCACGTCTAGGGAAGGCAAAGTAATTAGAAGCGAGGAGAAGAAGAGAACGACATTTTTCAGGGTTATCGTAAAATAATGGTGCAGTTTTGAACATGGTTTAAATTAAAACAGAATTGAAAAAAGTTCGGATGCTTTCCCGGCGTATGCTGGTAGTGAAGGCTATTCGAGTTCTCCACCGGGTAATCTTCTTAATGGCTGCCGACGTTTCGGGGTACGAGGCGTACTCCATCTTCAGGGCTGAGTGAAAATTTTCAAGCGCGCGAAAACGCGACGGCTAGGTATGAATGCTGGGAAAACGCGTGTGACGTCATTCTGGTTCTGGCTGCCGCCGTGTGAGGTGACCTTGGGGCGAGGCTTTGAGCGCTGATACAATGCAGGCTGCTAGCAGGTAGCGGAGTACCCTGCTAGCAGGTAGCGCTTGGCTTAAATAAGGATTATTAATATCCTATCCAACGAAGAAAGCTTTCCGACCATAGGCAATTTTATTAGGTGATTATTAAGAAATGTTTCCCTGAGCTCTGTGCCTCATGCATGCATCGGCAATCTCAGACGATGTAAAACTCCTATCTACTCGTATAGGAACTAGGTCCCTGTGACGTCACGTGGAGTGGCATCGCATGGGCGCCAATGTGGCAATTTTCAAATGCGGTTTAAATTGACCTTGGCCATTCGTCTGAACTGGGATTTCTAAAACCAAATAATTTGTATATTATGAATACACTAATGGTGGGTAACGAATCGCAATCAATGCCTTTCGTTTTCCTTGATGAAGGAAACTACCCTATTATCTTCCTATGGGTTACTGAAACTGCATTATTTCCAATTTGAAGAAGGCTAATGTCAACGTCGGGTTCCTCTCCTGTCGAGCGACTAAGGGTCCACATATTTAAAATTATTAATTATATAAAAATACAATTTTTAACGAAATTTTTGATAACTAAAGACATAAACTGTAGATAATTCTGTTTTCATTTGAACCATTTTCAAAACCGAGCCTTTTATGATAGCGCATTTATGATAACCTTTGATAATGAGCTCTTTTATGATAACCCTGTATTTAAGGTTCGTCAATTAAGTTGATAATTTTTATGTTTGGAACCGTATAGGATTGAAATTTTCTATTTACTAATGCCAACAAAAATACGTATCACTAAATACACTTTCTCATGGCTCACACAGTGATTAAACCATGAGGATGGTTTCGATTGGTTGGGGTAGAGCTCACCTCAACTAAGTCACAGGCGTGTTTCACACATCCATAGTAAGGGGGAGATATTTAGATACTTACATGCCTCAGTATAGTTGTTTCATGACACAAACGCATTGAAGCAGCCTGTAAACCAAATATACGCAAAAATGTAATCCTAAAATAAGCGCAAATTTCACTTAAACGTATCTTTGAGTTTCTTGATCAGGCGCACTTTCAGTGGGCCACGTCGCACGTTGGGGGATTTTATAAAATTTTTTATGGGATTCATCGGGGATTCCTAACAGTAACCTTTCGATCAATAGCTGATGATTGTGAGACACAACACTCCCCAAAGTTCCTGATGCACGGAAAAAATTATTTCTAAGCGTTATTACACACATGCACAATATATAGTAGAGTACGATGCATTTCCAACTGAAGCAGAAGACTATTTTATACAACCTGTTGTCTTATACGGGTCAGAATTATGAAAAATGTCGAAAGGGACTGAGAAAACGTTGATAGTGTTCGGGAATAAAATTTTAAGATGCGTTTTTGGTCGCATGAACGATCATGGAAAGGGGAGGAACCGAAGTAACAAAGAATTGGGTGGTTTCCCCTTTTTTTAATTGCCTAAATCGAAAGATTATTACTTCTGGAGTGCGTAATTCACGCTCTTAGATTTTTAAATGAAGATATCTATTTTTCGCGATTAAATGAAAAGTGAAAATTTTCAAGCGCGCGAAAACGCGACGGATAAGTATGAATGCTGGGAAAAGCCCGTGTGACGTCATTCTGGTTCCGGCTGCCGCGGTGTGAGGCCACCTTGATGCGAGGCTATGGGCACCGCTACGATGCAGGCTACTAGCAGGTAGCGCTTGGCCTAAATAAGGATTATCAATACTCTATAAAACGAAGAAAACTTTCCGACCATAGGTGATTATTAAGACATGTTTCCCTGAGCTTTGTGCCTCATGCATGCATTCGTAATCTCAGACGATGTAAAACTCCTGACTACACGTATAGCATCTGGGCCCCTGTGACGTCACGTGGTGTGGCATCGTATGGGCGTAAATCTGGCCTTTTTCAAATGAGGTTAAAATTTACCATTAACATTCGTTTAAACTGGGATTTACAAAACCAAATAATTTGTATATTATGAATACACTAATGGTGGGTAACGAATCGCAATCAATGCCTTCCGTTTTCTTTGATGAAGGAAACTAGCCCATTATGAGAGCTACAGTATCAAAGACCCACACTTAGTAGCACAGATCAAAAGTAGAAGACTCAGGTGGTCAAGATACCACAATTATGAAAGCTGTGTCAGAGGATTACTGACAAGGAGGCGACCCCTGGGATGGCCATGATATAGCTGGGAAGACCAAATCACAAAAGACATGAGAAGAGTTGGAATGTAAATCGATTTGATCGAAAGAGGTGTTATCGAAGCCAAAAACCTGAGATTTGAGTGACCTAATAGTTACCTAAGTAGCAGACCGTTAACTTTTTCAGATGTTTTATTTGCCTCCAACGACAATTTAGAGCCTATAAATTACTGTGCTGTAGTAACTATTTTATTGGTTTCTCCTATGTGTCTATATCCACTCTTGTTCATGCTAGAGATCTTTCGGCAGTTCTACGTTTGCCAAGCAAGAAATCCGGCTGCGAGAGTTTTCCGCACTCTTTCAAAAAGTGTTAAAACATGTTGACCCCTGAATTTAAATGCTCCCAACCGGCGCGTATCTCATGAATGACCCCGAACTGCCCCAAGGGCAGAATGTGAACGGAGGAACATTGGATTAATCGGGATATTCTCCTTCAAAACAATGGCTATACTTAAAATTTAGTTATTTGACTTACTTGCGGTGATGGAAAATTTTTGTATCATCTGCATTGTTTCAACCTTTTGCTTTACTTTTAATATTTATTCATGAATTTTGTTGTATTGTTGACGTATAATTATAAAGATAAACCTGAAATGACATCTTTGGAAAGTAATTCATGTGACTTTGCTCCATGACAGTTTTTTTTTTCAAGGCTTTCATTAAGTGGCAGAAAATAAAATGATCAACTTAATTCTTGATGGCGATATTTGGTGGAAATTGGTGACAGGAAATACAGTAGATTCCGGTTAATCGGGACATATCGGGACTTGTGCACTTTGCCCCAATTAAGCGGCTGCCCCAATTAGGCGAACTATCCTGTTTATGGGTATAGACAAACGTTGGAATGATAGAAAGAAGACTAAAGAATGTTTATAATGCAACATAAGTTTATTAAACTATTAATTTGATTAATAAATCAGCGAATTTTGTTAATTTACAATCAATTTTAAGAATTATAACCATTTAGTTAAAAATATTTTTCACAGCCTCGGGCGACGCTGAATGAATGTCTTTTACTAGGTCCTATAAAAGAAAAGTTCTATCCTCTTGCAGATAGTAAAACAACAGGAGCTTTCAAAATAGGGCAGGAATAGAAACGTTTTTTGAGGAAAATAAGAGGAAATCAAAAAAGGAAAATACAAAAAGTAGTATTCTAAAAACAAAAAAATTTAATTTCGTCGCGAGCATATAGTCTATGTCTCCGACTCATGGCCCAATAAAGCGGCATGCTGTCCCAATTAAGCGGAGAATACTCTGGGATATTCATCTATTAGGTTCTGTTCTTCAAGATATGCCCCAATTAAGCGGCTGCCCCAAGTAACCGGTGGACCCATTTAAACGGAATCTACTGTATAATAAAAGATTCACTGTTGCATGTTCCACAGAAGTTTACTAGACTGACCCAGGTTTCGACATTACAGTCAAAACCTTTGAAAATGACAGTGTAACCTCTAAACCTGGGTCGGTCAAGTAAAATTCTGTGGAACATACGAGTGTATCTTTAATTACTTATGTTTCAAATAAAATGATCGTGAAATTCGGCAGGAAATGGTAATCCCGGAAATCGACGAACTTAAGATGAGATACTGACATGATTTCACCGCAGGAAGTTTCATCACAAAAAGCGGCTTACACATTATCCCTCACCGGAGTTGCCACTCTAACAAAGTAAATTTCTCGATGGAACTTGGGTGAGATACTGCCGTCAAAACGAAATGTAAGAGCAGGGAATTGTCAGAGATGGACCATTCTGTGTGAAAGGGCGCGCTGTTGCACATAAATATTATCCGGGAAAAACGACATCCCACGAATCTTGGGCTGTTTTAGTGCGCCCACCACACTCTATGTCTGATTCTGGCCAGGTAGCTTGAAACTTGTCACCCAACCCCAGCTCGGTATCATTGTCAAACATCCCGATAGCCGTATCTGATCTGATTGGAAAACACAGTGTAAACTAGCTTCGCAACCTGGAAAAACGTGGCACATACTCGGTACAAGATTGAAAGCTCTTCTTGGACGGAAAAAGCACAGAATTGGAGCATATATTTCAAAGATGAAAGGGAAGGTGGAAGGTTTTAGAAATGCCTCCGAGCTTTTCATATGCACGGTTGAGCGACCGGTATCCAGGTACCACTGATTTGGTTCTAGAGAGATAATCACAAATAAAGGGGAAGTTTCGAATCCCGGAGGAAGTAAAAAAAGATAAAACGAGCAAAAAAGGAAATAAAACACAGATAAGCAAAAGTGTACCATAATCAGAAATGCATAGTAACGGAATTGAGATCCAAGTACTTGCTATCGAAATTTGCGAGTATCAAAGGAAATGACGCGTTCCAGTTCCGTAAAGGAAATAGCAAGGAAACAAAGACAAAGAATTCCCTCTCGTTGAACACGCGATATCCAACGTATGTGTCCATTTTCCCTGCTAGAGAAACTTCACTGATGTGTAAACGCTGATTGCAATTCTAGTGAAGCTATCGTTGATAAAAACGAACATAAATACATTCATAAACTAGAGTGGGTTACTGATGGCCTTCAAGTGAAGAAATGGAAGTGGTTGGAACTGCTAAAATTCATACAAGCAATTGCTAGAGCGGAAGCATCATGGCTAAGAGGGTTCATCAGTCCTGCACGGTGTATTGGGTTTTGCCTTTATTCCTGACGGTTTGGTGGCAGAAGGAAAGTTACAATGTTCGGGATGTTTGACAATGATACCGAGATGGGGTTGGGTGACAAGTGGATCTTGGAAGGTAAGCATACATAATCCGCCTCGTGGATGATTGCTCGAGTCAACCAAAAACCCGTTTCTAGGATTTTATTTTCACATCTAATTGATATTGCTATACGTATTTGTAGATTGCAATGGACTGGCACGATAGATATCCTTTCACATATTCTTCATCAACTTCACCACGCCGAAGAAGCCTCTACAAGGATTTCAGCAGCCTATTTTCTCCTGCCCAACCTTTATCAAACCGCGCAGATTTTGTGATGACGGCGTAGTACATCTGCCGAAGCGAGTTCAACCGCGAGTTCCCCCCTCCCTCCCATCGCCCGAGTCTTTCCTTATCACGAGAAGATTCCCCTCTAAATCCCCGTCACACGCCTTCTCTCTCCCCCTTCAACCGGCCTCCGGTCTCCTCTCTTCCGATAATGTCTCCCTGAGCGACACTGCTCTGGCGATCCCTCGATGCCAGACCACAGCTCTCGGCCATAGTAGTGGCCACAGCTCTCTCGGCCGGCGAAGGGGGCGGCGCCGGCGGGGACAGCGGATCTGACGCCAGAGGACGCTGGAGTGGACGGACCATCGGGAGACGCCGGAGACGGACTAAGTGACCACACCGGGAAAGGGGTAAGAAGGGAGAATTTTGGGAGAGGGGGTGGGGAGGGAGTTCTTCCCCACGGCAACCATTCACTGATATCGTTGGAAGCATCTATTGTTATCGTTATCTATCAAAGCAATGCTTTGGAAACTACAAGCTTTTCCAGTGCTTTTAGAAATCTGTATACCATGAAATCTGACTAATTAGTAGAAATTGCTGCTGAACTCGTGGCAGATACCTGATATCCAAATAATAGTGTAGGCTGCTCGCCATTCAATTTTTGCATTTGTCTGATTTTTGTATTTTCAAAAAAGAAGCTAAAAATATTTAGCTATGCTTACGAATTTCATATTTTTTCTTGGCAAGACATACGTACTTATGTTATTCAATGGTTTTTAATTCTTGAAAATTGCTTATTCCGATGGATTTACTTATCTTTTCTCTTAATGAACGGATTGTAGAAGTTTCCCTTCGCGATATATTACAGCCAACTTAACTCAATCGACTCGATGTTTACAGGTGTTATTTAGCAGTTCAACATCTCCAAATACGCATAAGGCATAATATTAGCGCGATATATACAACATTAGACTGAGTGCATTAGCGAGGAGAGAAGCCGCATAAAAAAATCGTCTATTTTTGAAACAAGTAAATTTTATCGCCCATTCAAAATATAAAACAAGAAAGCAATAAAAAAACGAATTAATCATCGATAAATACAGGGAAATAAGGAATGAAATGATACAAATTGCAGAAGGAAGAAGACGGCGGCGAAGGTTTTTAATCCTTCCTTTAGGAATTGGAAATCACTTGCAATTAAACTAATACTCGATTTATTTTCGCGAGAAGAACGGATTTTTCGATATTTCCCTCAGCGTCCGTCGGAAATCTTGTCTTTTCTGTCGCTATATATCGAGAGGTTACCGTGGAATGACTTGAAGTGAAAGCATTCGTTCCATGGATAATATTTGTATTACACAACGCACGAATGAATGCGTATTGAATGAAAATGCGATCACCTCACGTTATCATAAGAAAATAATATTGACATGGGCCCTGTGGCATTATTATGGGATCGCAACAATTTACTTGAGCACAAATGCAACGGAAATAAATATGAATACTGAAAAAATAAAATGCAACGTAAATAATGAAAAGGAGAAAAAGGAAACATGAAAAAGGGTTACTAATTGTCCTTTCACTTAATTAAGTATTTTTCAGTAGCCCAGACTGGAGTAGATAGATACACAAGTCTGGCCCGCCCGAAAAATTAATGAACTAATAACGAGTCGATTCTTTCATTCACATTTTATGTTTTAGTGATATTCATTAATAGAATTGTCCCAATATAATCCTCAATATCTTCCTACATTATTCAAATGTCAGAATTTCATTTCTTAACCTTCATTTTCAAAGATGCTTATTCATTTTTTCTATGCTCTTCATTTGCTGGACTGTCAACTCATCATTACTCGGCTTTGTTTTATTTCTAATTCTATTCAAAACCTAAAAAACTATTACATATCTTTTTGGAAAATACCGACCGGTTACTATAAGCTTTACAATCGCAATCCTACTTAGGAATCTGATTGCCGTAAATCGTAATTAATATTAAATAACAAACCAATCTGGCTTTGAAATGAATTCTTCGGCAAACGTGTACGTGACTACGTGGAATTATGTCATACATTTGAGGTACAACCCGCTGGTAGCCTACACGTGGATAATATAATATATCACAAAGACAACCATGACAGCAACATGTTAACAATTGGAAACTGCGCATCAGGAAACAAAGTATTTCTTTGGGACAAATGATAGAGGGAATTCTCATTTGAAGGAGAATGACAGCCGCCGCACGCTTTTAATGGGCTTTAAAGTCCAACCAATGACACTCATGGATAACAGCAAGGTCAACCCAGCAAGCAAAGCTAGCGTACTAGGGCACTGATTAAGTGATACTCATTTAATTCACTTGCGATACAGAATCAGTTTATACTAATGAAAATATAATGTACTTTCCTTTTTATTCAATCCACGGATATACATACATGTGAATAAGATAGCTTATAATATTTGCTAAGATATATTTTAATTTTATAAAGAGCAAATAAAATAACTCAGACACAGGTTGATAACCTTTATTCTTATTCTTATCTATAACTTATTCAGAATGCTGAAGTATGAGTAGTAGGTTTCTTTTACTTCTAATTTTAGACGAGTACCTACCATTTTTGGCCAATATACAGGGCCTGTTCAATAAGTATCGGGACTGGTTCCAAATATCAAAATTTATTGCAGTTATAAAAATAATTACTTTATAATCTTCAAAATACATTCCTCCTGCACCGATACACTTAGTTCGGCGCGTCTGACACTCGTCAAAAGCCCGCTGGAAGTCGATTTCCGGAATACTGTTCAGAGCCTTTGTCGTCGCCGCTTAAACCACCTGATTGAGTCGAACCGATATCCTTTCAGCTCCCTTGTTATTGGTGGAAACAAGAAAAATTCAGGTGGAGCCAGGTCGGGGCTGTAGGGGGGGTGAGGCAACTTTACCACGCCGAATTTTTGCTAGCAGTTGCCGCACGACAATCGCACTGTGGCACGGCGCAGTGTCATGGTGAAGTTTCCAATTCTTGGCAATGGCTGATCGCACGCGCTTTACGCAATGTCGCACCAGCTTCGCGCACTTTCCTCGCCATTAGATCCTCTGTTACAATGGTGTGGACGGTTCCGACTGAAAGGCCGGTCTCCTCACTCTTAAGGGCGATGGTTAAACGCCTGTCATAGTCCAAAACGTATTTCACTTTGCCCACCTGAGCATCGGTTCGAGCGGCCGCCGGGCGTCCGACGGGGTGCTCGTCTTCGATGAGCTCCCGGCCTTCCTGAAACATTTTATGCCTCTCAAAAACTCTTGTGCGGCATTAGGCATCATCCCCATAAGCCTTTTTTATGATTTTAAGGGCCTCAGACGCGGATTTCCCGAAATTAACGCGAAACTAGTGTTGCTTGACAGTACGCTCCATGCTATCGCGACGACACCACAAACAATCACACATCACAACAATCTACCTGCTGTCTCAACTCATGCCCGTAGGCGACTGAACTAAAGTGCGCCTGAGTGGTGAGGGACCACTCTATCAAGCCGGCAAGTCGGACACCCAATCCACTGCACTGTTGAGGCTACAGTGAATCAGTCCTGATACTTATTCAACGGACCCTGTTTATTGTGCGCACAGTGTTCTTGTACAAAGGGTTAGAACGAATACCATTATCGGTAAATATATGTCATGTTTTAATTTTTAAGTATATTTTTCTTGCTTAAGGGTTTATAGAGCCGCATAAATTTTCAGGCCAGATCGTACCGGTACATTAGTAAATAATTTTTTACCAACATAATATTTCAAGCATTGGCCAAGTATACTCAAGATTAAAATTAAAAAGGTCATATTAATTCTTTTTCAATTTTACTCGCATTTTCCGTTCCTCTAATACGTATTCACCCACGCGTTGTGCAGAAATGTTTTGATGAATGAATGCCAAGGGGCGATCCCTTCCACGTCATCGGCTATCATCAGCTGATTAGGCAATATTTTCAAAATGATTCACTATTATGAAGTAGGTTAACAAGAGCAAAGTATTCAAATCACGACCAAATTTTTCTCCAATGGTCCAAATTACTTGAAAAATGGCTCAGTGAAGAAAAGAAATTTCAGGTAACATTTTTGACGATTTCGGTAATTAGCGGAAGGAAGACTTCAATAGTAAGCCTCGCACTTTGCTCAGCGTACAAACACAGAGCTGTTTTGAAGTCGCCATCATGGTAGATTTCCCTTCACCTATCGCGACAAATATCCCGGGTGTTTGCCTATTTGAGCAATATCCGGCTCGCGTATCTTCATATTGAAACCTTATCAGAGTCTAGGTCACTATGTCCCGCCGCCAGGCCTTTAATACTTACATTTACGACCGTGAATTTGAGAGTCTTCATTGTTTCTCTCTAAAATTTTATGGACCCCCAACTGTCTCAAAACATTGCTCAAACGAAAACGCCCGAAAATTAAATGGTATTCTCCTTTTTCACTGGAGCTCAACACTAGTCATGATTTTCAGATGCCCTCCAATTTAGTATTAGACGGTGCAGTCTCTCATGAGGTTAGAGTCACTTCTGGCGTTCCTCAGGGTAGTGTCATAGGCCCACTCCTATTCCTTCTTTATATAAACGACATTGGCGAAGTAGTACACAGTAAGTTACGATTATTTGCGGACGACGCTGTAGTTTACAGAGAAATCCGTTCCAGCAAAGATATAGATGAACTAACGAATGACCTTGTTGCTATCCAAGCTTGGTGCGATGCTTGACAGAACTAAATTTGAAAAAATGCGTCGTAATGAATTTCTGGAAGAAGAACAACTCCCTACAACGTTGCTATTTAATTCGGGGTACCCAATTAGAGACTGTTGAATCCGTGAAATATCTAGGAGTTAGACTCAATAATGATCTATCGTGGAATAAACATATTCGAGAAATAACCGGTCAAGCTAATCGTAGAATGGGTTTTGTTAAAAGAATATTAGGAAAGTGCGACGACAAAGTGAGAGAAATTAGCTACTTTTCCCTCGCTAGACCACATTTGGAATACGCTGCCAGTGTTTGGGACCCTCATGAAAAAGGCTTAATAACAGAGTTAGAACGCGTGCAAAGGAGAGCTGCCAGGCATGTGAAAGGTTGTTACGATAGTCTTGTTAGTGTAACTGACCTCTTAGATAAACTCGGATGGGAATCTCTGTCGGACCGTAGACTGAAAAATAGACTAAACCTTTTAGATAAATTCAAGAGCAGTGTCTTTTCTGATGAAGTTAACCATATCTTACGGACGCCAATATACTACGGAAGATCAGATCATATAAATAAAATAAGAGAGATTGTAGAACAGACAGATTCCGAATGTCATTTTTTCCACGATCAATAAGAGATTGTAACGGCAGCAATAGAACTCGTAGATAGATTGCATGACTTGTAGTGTAGCCTACTAACCTATGTAAAAATTAATGCATGTTTATTAATTCAATTATTATTTCTAACAGCATATAGTAGTATAGTTTGTTAGTATACGGGACGTTTTTTTAGACGGTGTGGTGTGCATGTGGGAGTCCAAATGCATGCTGGTGATTGATCACCCCCTGCCAAACACCCTAGAGGTGGCTCGCAGGGTATTATATAGATGTAGATTATCTAGCATGTTACACACGTTGTTAACAAGATAGTACAATGAGTCATAATGAGTCATACAAATTTTGAAAATGTTCAATTTTCAATACATTCCGTCTTTTTTGAACACATGAAGCAACATTCTTCAAACAGACTTGCTGGCACATTAAATGCAACCAGAAAATTACATCTGCATGAAAACTGAAACAGGGGTAGCCCGGGTATTTCGATGTCCATTGCTCTCTCTAAATGTACACCCTAATTTAAATAATTATATTCTTTGCGAAAACTTAGGAGTCATTAAAATACGGTACTATAAAGTAATTCCTGCATGAATTTTCGAATAAATAAATGTAAGACAATAAAAATTTCGATGGCCAAATCCCTTCGTGAAGTTCTGGAGATATTAATTGATTTTTTTAAAGTCAAATCAAGGTAGCGATACAAATATTTTGCCGTTTTGGACTTCATAAAAATTGTGACTGCTAAATTTGCCAAAAACAGGCAGCAAACAAAACACTCAAAGGTCATTCGGAAGTCATTCAACTGTTTCCTTGATTCCCTCGAAAAATTAAGCACTTCTATTCACTGAATTGTTAAACTTATCCAATCAACCAGCCTACTCACTTCATTCAAATTAATAGCGTTTGACTTACTTAGAACTCACTTAATTCCAAAAAGTTAAATACAGCAAAACAAACTAGTCCGCACTCGTAACTGGATTCTACTTCCTACCTTGAACAGACAAGTTCTAGAGAAAAATGAGAGGAACCTAAGATGAGGTTACTAGTTAAAACATTAAGTTTTAAGTCGATGAGGAAAAGGAGCACGTGCAGATATTTAATTCAGCGCAATCGGGGAAAACCCATTAATCTTGGGTCATCTTAATTCGCCCTTCGACACAGAAAATAGAGAAGTAATGCAACACTGAACTAAACGTGGGAGGTAAAGGCTATCAGGATGATAGGGATAAACAATATATTCAGCAGGAATGATAAATTTTCATGTAATCACACGATGTGAAAAATCGACCGATCGAAAGCTGCTTGCTTGGGCGAAAAAATATCTCCAGAGTTGGAGTGTGCGCGCGAGTATTTTATACAGCTAAGTTTCACGAGATTGCGGCAGCAGTATGTCCCACTCGGGGGGCGGAATTTGACCCGCTGGCCTTGGGGGTGTATTGCGCGAACTCTGCGTATGACAGAAAAAAATAAGAACCGCGTAACATCTGCACGGACGACCGAAGATGACAACTATGGAAGCAAGTCCTGAAAATTGAGTTAAGACATATATCGTCAATGAAAGCTCTTGCAATTAATGTTTCTATAGACCTATAAGCAATTAATCTCAAAATATAAAATTTTAAACGATTAGAAAACAATGGGCAATATCGCCCAAATTTCTTTTTACTACGGTCGTTTGTGATTGAATTTGAAGAAGGAAGAGACCCGCATATCTGGAGCTTAATGAAAGGATATGCATTCTGGTCAACCGAGGATGAGAAAAGTGATTCATTAGTTTCACATTTGTATGACAATGAAATTTCGATGACCTAGAATATTCATGGTCATCGAAATTTACGCAGAATAATTATAACACACAGCACTGCAAAATAATAAAATCCCTTCGCATAGTTAAGGATATTTACATTGATAAACTATATCTTTTATGGTTAAATCTACGTGGGTAGCGATAAAAATATTTTGCAGTTTTGAACTTCCAGAAAAGTTTTACCTGCTAAAGGCACCTAAAACAGGTTGGCACCCAAGTAATCAATGGTAAAAATTAGGAAAACTTCGAATAAACTGAATTGATTCTGGCATGGCTTCGTGGAACTGCATTCTTAGTGAATGGAAAAGAAAGAGACTTACTATGTTCCACGCATTATCTTGTAACTTATATTTTTTATATATTCACTAGCCATTTCCGACCCATTACTAACGTTTCGAGATACTTGCGACGAGCAATCGACGGTCTTATCATTTTGTAGATAAGTTGATGACGTCAATAGTGGATGGAGAACGGGGCGCCCCTTCTCCGTTACTCCTCGGCCTTGAGCATGGTTTGCTATTGTTTACACGCTCGCGAAGGATTCCTTCCTTCAAAGATAGGTTCTCGCTGTACGAGTAAATGAACAAGAACCAGAAAATGACGTCGCAAAGCCATGAAAAGTGGGCGTTACCTTTATTACTTTGGGAATCGGATTGGTGTGGTGGTTACAGTTTTGGCTTCCCTCGCCGTGGGTTTGGGTTCAAATTTCGGCGGTTGCACAGAAATTACATTGACTGAAGAAAGATATCGTGCTTTCCCGGCGAATGGACTAAGTGAATAGTTCTCGGGATCGTCACCGGGTCAGCAACTCCATGTCTGCCGACGTTTCGATGTCCGACTCGGTCATCGTCCCCAGGGCTGTGAGTGTCGAGTGACGGCGTCTCATTATGTCTTCGCGCCGAAGGCGCGTATATTATGCTGTCCCGGTGAGCCAAATTCACCCTAACCAGCCAGTTCACAATATAATTGATTTTTTGCGCCATTGTATATGTTGTATGTGTAGTGTGTTGTTTGTGAGAGCAGAAACTTAAAGGCTAAAATAGATTTTTAATAAGACTAATTCATTTTTTTTAATGATGTGGAACATATATTTTTATTTTTTTAAAGTGTTTTTTATTCATTTTCTTAATAGTTTTTTCCCCAATTTTTACTTTATATATCCTTTTTTATAATATTTTATTTTATTATTATTTTTTTAAAAGGAATTTTGTGATCTCTTTTTCTTTTATTTTTTTATTTAATGCAAGTAGTAATTATTTTTTATTAAAGAAAATAAACAAACAATTTTTAAGTCCTAAATGCATTGGAAAAAATTCCCTAATCCTACAATAGTGTCGAGTGAGAATTTTGACTTCCTTGTATGCAGTCACTCTGGTGGTCAGGTGACTGCTGATTGGCTGTCGTCAGCGGCATGCTCTGATTGGCTGGCGTGATGGTTTTGCCTAGCCTTTTGGATAGTCTTGAGCACAAGTTTCCAAGTGCTGCTCAATACATATCCGGAATCTCTGTTGACAGTATTCTTGGCCAGTCTAATTTCAATAGACTCTTTGATGAGTCGATCCCAAAAGCCATTGGATCGGCAGAGCATCTTGGTGTCGTCAAACTTAACAGTATTTCTGCATTCCATCCAATGCTCTGCGATGGCTGACTTTCGGGCTGTCCTAGGCGCCTATCCAAAAGGCTAGGCAAAACCATCACGCCAGCCAATCAGAGCATGCCGCTGACGGCAGCCAAACAGCAGTCACCTGACCACCAGAGTGACTGCATATAAGCAAGTCAAAATTCTCACTCGGCACTCACAGCCCTGAGGACGATAACCGAGTCGGACATCGAAACGTCGGCAGTTATAAAGTTCCTGACCCGGTGGCGATCCCGAGAACTATTCACTAAATTACATTGACTGCTAGAATGAAGTGTGGAGGACATTTCAACAGCAAGACTCCGTCCGACGGATGGAACGTTAAGCAGTGACCCCCTTGTCGCCTTAATTTAAAAGTCGACGCCGGGTTTCACTCCAGCCTTCCTTACCTACCCTTCCTTCATGGCGCAAGTGACCTCAGCTTTCGATCCTCCAAGTATCATTTTATACTTTAGCATATTCTTGATTTTTAAACAAATACGAAAAGAAATGATTCAAGGGATCGATGTTAAGGGAACATTTAATCGGATTTTATCTCAAAGAAGAGAGAATGAAAATATTTTTCATTCGCCACCGTCATTTTTTTTGTCTCCCCACTCCTGGCATCACTTAGCCTATCAGTAATATAGGCAAGGTATGGCATTATAAAACCTGAAATTTTCCTTATACCAGCTTAAGTTCTAAAAAGTAATACGTCAAGAAAAATGCATTGCCGAGCAGTAGTGATGGATCTTCTGGAAACACGTCACTTTCCACACGCAGTATGTAATGGTGAAAATACAAATGAAATTTAAATAACATTTATTCATTTCACTTAATAATAACTTGCGTGAAAATTCCCCGAAGAATCCCACGTTATTTAAGATACAATATTTATGTTCTTACTGAAAAAAAACGTTTCCACGGCAGACCGTGGAAACCTATGGATTGTTCCCCGGTGTAATGGTATATTCCGTCTCATGCTAAGCGACTACAGTGCAAGGGCGTCAGTTCATTCCCTTTGCCCATGCGATCTGTTTTTGACTTTAGTGAATACAACGAAGGTAGCTGAAAAGGCTTGAGGGATGTGGACAAAGAGTTTCTTGGGCCCGGGGAACGTTGTGTACTCTCCAAAAGTTTCCTTAAACCGCAGAAAACTTTTGTCAATTCTTTGATGTTCTCCCTCATGCATGCGGAACATTCTCATTTTCTGAAAAACAGTGTAGCACGCACGTAAAGCAAGAGGGATGAGGGACCTTGAAACTCATCGCTAACCCTATAACGGCCTTTTCCCCTGACGTAAGGGATAGCGGGGTAATACCGTACACTTAAGAATTTTTATTTTATATCATTCGATCGAAACCCTCAACTAAAGAGGTAACCATATTATTTAGAAGGAAATTCGATTTCCCACAAATTATTTGCTTGATATTTGAAGCATCGGTGCAAAAAGATTGAACGCTGAATCAAAATGCTATAATAAATTGTCGCGGGGCGATTAAAATTTTATAATTTTCGTTACTTTATTAGCTTCTGTATCCTTATAAAGGAGTAAATGGAGTGTGTATACAGATGTATGCCTACAAGTCCCAAACTTAAGAGAAGTTTGAGTTGTATTTATCGTAAAGCATGCACTCCCTTCTGTAAAAACGCCCCTTTCCATACTCCCCAGACCCAGGTCATGATCCCCCCACCCTCAAAATTTGATGCTGAATCCGTCCTTGGTCAAGACCGCATTATTCTATTGTGAAGGACTACAGCACCAAAACGTTAATGAAAGAAAGAGGTAAACCTATTGAAGTGAAGGAAAGAAGGGATCGGGTTGGTGTGGTGGCTAGAGTGTTGGCTTCCCACCCGATGGGCTCGGGTTCAAATCCCGGCGGATGCAGAGAATTTTCTGAGACTGCCCGATCCCTGCTTGAATGTTGTGTGGAGGACATTTCAAGCGCAACACTCCGTCCGTCGGATAGGACGTTAAGCCGTGGTCCCCTCGGCGCCTTTGACGCCGGGTTTCTCTCCAACCTTCCTCACCTACTCTTCCCTCATGGCGCGAATGACCTCAGCTTTCAATCGCCTCCTCCAAACCATACCATGTATACGTGAAGGAAAGAGATATAGTGCGTGCTCGATTGGGCTGCAAAATGCGTTTATCAAACGGACGATATGTCGCGAACCAAAGCGAACACGTGTATTTCAGTTTACATTGCCACTTCCACTGTCGCGGCTTGCTTTTCCCCCCACTTCATCCGCATGCCCTTTACAGCCCTTTTTTATTTCACTTTCATTGAGAAAAGAGGATTATATTTGGCGGAACAGGCGATTCTCGCCATAAATCTTAATTCCAGTGACGCGTAGGGATCGAAAATCAATATCCGAAGGAACTTTTAAAAATCGGGCTTCCTAAAGGACGCCGAATCTATGGACAATTTCGTCTCTTTTATGCACCTATCATCCCTTACCTCTATTCCTACGATCGCATGACGACCCATTATTGCTGAGAGAACCACTTTTTTTTTCAACAAGCAGTTGAATAGCTGCGTGATGATATTAAGATTCCTTCGAATAAACGAGTTTTTACCTCAATTTCAGCAGAAATATGCTAGAAACTGAAATGGTGAAGCAGAGACGGACCAATCTTTAATTAAAAAAAAATAAATGTTATGAAATTGATGGTTGGAGGCGTGAATTGGTGAAATTGCTTCATTTTAAATTAAAAAACAAAACTTTTGTACATTTCACATGTGATTTTACTAACGACCAGTTTCGTTGTTTAGCGACATCGTCAGGTTCTAATACAGGGAGGGTATGTGTATACAGAGTACCCTTAATTATGTATGTAATATCAATACTATTACAAATCTCATTATGAAATTTACAAAGTTTTTTTTTTATTTTCAATGAAATTTATGCTATAAAAACCTCGTATCAGTTCTTTTTTCTCAAAGAATTTTTTCCTGTACATACTTGAGTTTTATATTCCTGTAAAAAGAAAAAAAATATTTTTATTTCCTCTTCTTTAAGATAACATCCGATTGAACTTTTCTTTAAAATTGATTCCCGATTGGCAATGAATTGAAAAAGAGCGATCTGAAACTATTTTACTCGTATGAAATCGTTTCCGGCTTAATTTTGTGGAATAATGATATATCCATGATTAAAGCTCAAATGGTAATATCCACACTAATTTATTTATCACTTAACCGACCATGGTTTCGACACTTGGTGTCATTTTCAAGGTATAATTTGTTTCCTTGAAAATGACACCAAGTGTCGAAAACATGGTCGGTTAAGTGATAAATAAAATAGTGTGGATATTACCATTTGTGCTTTAAACATGAATATTTTACTTCGCTTCGTGGAAAAATCAGTGTTCGAAGCTTGAGTCCATAGCCAACGATTCCTATTGTATTGAAAGTCAAACTCTGCCACAACTTCGACACTATCGAATCAAGACCTCAGTCGATTCGTTCCCTCTTCGCCGGTCCTGTCCCCATGCACGATGATTCGAGGCACGTTGAACATTCTTCAAGAATAAAACCGTCATTTGGAGCTAGCCTGGATACCAGAATGTTTCGTTTTGTCTGAAAGCTCCAATCTTGGGTTCAAATCCCAAGTGTCTAGTGAATGCCAGTTTATCGTCGCGTGAGTAAATACTTTTGGCATTCCATTTATTATCTACATTGATAAATATATTATTTTAAGATTCCTGATTTGAAATCACATCATTTGAGTGGCATGATTGGTATCTTATGCATCAAAATCATTTTTAAAACACAAGCAGCCAACTAAAGATAAAAAAACTAGAATGCAAGTCATCTAATCCTCAGACAATGGGTAGATTATTTTACGCATTTAAGCGCGTATCGATATGATCAGTGTCTGATTAATTCAAGGAAAATGAAATGTCGTGAAGCAGAAAACGGAAGGCAGCATTAAAGGCGAGTTAAGAGCTTAACATCATTCGAATAAGCTCTAATTTGTTGCATAGTAATCGTTTAGGATCAACGAGCGTTGGAATGTATCCTATTGAAATGAAACGCAAGTACATTTAGTGAACTAATTAAATAGTGACAAAATGTGTTTCAGCCAATGATTAGGAAAGACCGCGAGGAAATAAAACAATGGTTTATCTTTTGAAACATAAAAATTTGCCAATATTTAATGGAAAACCAACGCGTACAAGATAGGCATGAGTACTATTGTCATAGTACTGCATCATATACACCATCATTATTCATGCACACCAGTAATAACTGTTTTTACCGATAGCGACAGTGATACGGACGATGTGGTCCTTTATTAAGCTTATTATGAAATGACGTAATCATATTTATTGTAGGTATATTACGTGGATAAGATATGCCAAGCGCTCGACGAGAATTGCTTTTCCCTTTAATGGAGCAACAAGTATTTCCTCTAATAAAAAGAGGAAAAGAACAGGTGAACGTGTTATGCCTGAAACATTTTATGACAGCTACGTAACAATGATCGAGGCGATTGTTGAGACTAATTCATAAGTGAAATATTAATGTTATTGTGTAAATTATTTGTGCGTTTTTCAAGTATCTAACATCTCGGGTACAGCCGATGTTTCCACGGGAGGAATGTATCGATTTCAAAACTGGCATAAATATTTTTTTTTTCCGATTCCGTATCTAAAGCCTAGGACTTAGCGAATATTTTACGGTAGTTTTGCGGAAAGGGAAAACGGAGGCTTTCCTTGAAAGATCTGAGCTTAAAATTCTATTGAGGTATTTGTTGGAGCCACTTACGAATTCATTACGATATCACTTTCTCATCTTTAGATTTTACAAAAATGATAAATACTTAGGATATAAATGTATCTTAAGTATATAAGTAACGCATTACCGAGAAATATTGATTATTCAACGTTACCCCTCATCATTGATTAGCTGATAGGAAATTTTTTTGGAGAAACGCATCAAATGCGTTTGTGCGTAACACGCAATCCTAAAGCAGCAACTAAGAACACATTGAGGAAGGATGAAATGCATAGCTTAAGTTTAAAATGAAAGTGAATAGAATCCGAACAAATTTTGAACCAAACCTGAGCAAATATTAGGAAAGTGTTGACATTGCAATTTAATACTTCAGCTGTCTCTATAAGAACATGTACATTGTTGTTTTTTTGCTTCTGATTTAATTGACTAAATAAAATGAAAAGTTCAATACTTGAAACTGTGAGAATTTTTTTGATCCTGCAGTCCATTAAATCTACAAAAAGTTTAAGTGAATGACATTCAAATTTAAAAGATTCGTTCCGAAGACAAATGTGAATATTGATAAAATAGAAATACTGAAATAAAGTTATAAATGCCAAATAGCAACAAAAGGACAAGACAATTCTTTTGTGGAGCTTAAATGAACTGCGGTTTAAAAATGAACCTAAAAATCACATACCTAGATTTGAAAAGTCTTCTTAACTTGAAGTCGACGCCACAGCTGATTCAACTTCTAGTTCAAAATTTAAGATAGGGGTTCAGCGTCATTGATGAAAATATGGCTAATATTAAAAAGATATATGACAAATAAAAAGTTATATCATAAATAAAAAGTTAAAACAAAACATACCGTATGACGGCTAAAAAAAAACTTTCGACCATTTCGTTATTTATGATCGCAGCACTTCGTGTTTTATATCACTCTTCTTAACTTTTTCAGTACTTTACAAATATTCTATTTAGATTGAGATGTTATGAGAAAGTAAAAAAAGTTAATAATTCTATTAGAGGTGCTAGTTGCCTTCGTCGGGGGGGAGGAAAGGGATGGGCGGACGGATCCGCCAACTACCAGTGTCGGTCCCATACAGTTTTTTTTGTCGGTCCTTTCCTCCCCTCCTTTGCTCGCGGTTCAGGTAGTTCGCGCGCCCGTGCGCCAACTTACGGTATACACACTATACTAATACTTATTGCATTCTAATCAATAAAAAAAGCATGCGTTACTACGCTTGCGTGTTAATTATAACCTTTTTCCACAAGCATGACAGACCAAGAAGCATATTGGCCACATATATCAACCTGACTTAGTGAAGAGTTCTCAGGATCGCCACCGGGTCAGGTACTCCTTTTTTCCTAAATCCACCTGCTTAGCGATTGACGAACACGGCATATTCACATGTTTCGAATCTGAAGGAGAGCAAAAGTCTCGGTATCAAAGCGACGAATTGATTAGATTAAGAAAGATCCGCGTATCTCTAAGCTAATTAGAGCAAGGAAATTGTGTTATTTCTATTTATTCCTCTCTCTCCTGATGCGTGTGGGCAGTTTTTCTTTCACTGCTTGCTACTTGGAGGAACAAAGTCTCTGTGTTTAAGCACACCTTTCGTCCGGTGCAGATGCCAATCCGTGCTACGACTTCGGATTAAATATTATGTTCGATAATTCTACGGTTAATAAATCATTTACCATGACAGTATGTTTTTTTCTGAATTGATTATTTTCGCATTTAGTATATGCACTTTCGGGTGACTTCGTAAACGTTTAGCATACCCTATTCCATTGTATTTCCTTTTAAATCAATGAAATTCAATTTATATCAACGAGACAACAATTACCTCAACGATTCAGCGCTTTCCTCAAATTTTTACCACGGCATCTTAGCTATTGATGGTTCAGAATTTTGGCCATAGGTATGCAGAATTTTAGTTGTACATCAATTACGTCTGTATAAGTCATCTTATGATTAACACACTAGACTGAGCTGTGTGCTAAAAGTAAAGTAATCCCAGCAACCATGTAGCTTTTACGGAAATACCGACTTAAATGTTTCCCGAAGGACTTCTGTATTTATAATGGAGAGCAGAGATAGTAATCACTCAAGTTTATTCACGATAAGTATACCCTCGAGAGATAAGGATAAATCAAGGTTAGTGATTACATTGGTCTCTTAGGAGGCATAAGTTCACATTTTTCGCTTTGCAGCACCCTTTTTAAAGCGTTGTATGTGACTGTTTGAGCCATACCAAGGGAAAGATCCATAATTCACCACTTCAACGATCAAATTTCTCAATCAAGTGAAATGACGTATTCATTAAAAACGATCCCAATTGCCCGACGGATGGAATCACAAATGGTTTTCAGTATTACTTAATTCTTCACTTGTTCAAATTCTGTGAGTTCTGACTTCTGATACACCACGGGCCTTATTAAATCGCTTTATAACTTAAAGATATTCCCTTTGCAATAATGTTTGGCTATTCCCTCCGATACGAATTTTTATTCTAAGAATGGTCAAGACTTTGTGAGCGAATCAAAAAGTGGAAAAGTGGTAAAATGCTAACATCTATCTTTTCAAGCTACGAGAATTATATGGGAATATAAAGATATTAAATTTAACCCTTTTTAATGTGAGATTCCGTTGAGAAAGAAAAATCCTTACCAACTATTTCATCAAAGCAAGCTATAGTCACAAATTAAAAAACACTTGGAAGTAAGTGGAAAAAGAAAGTAAGTCACAGTCAAGACAGTGCTTGAATAATATAGAGCATCGAATGAGACTATATGATTCACCTATATTTTTTTAGATATCGAAGAAGACTATACTGACAGTGATGAGTTTCTTGTGATGTTTAAGCGATAACTGATAAAAATAAAGGGGGAAAACGTCGTAAATTATCGGGCACGAGTTTATCGAGAAGAAGTTAAGATTTTTTTTTTACAATAACAGAGAGAAGATTAGATAATACGGCCTCGATCTATAAAGTTAACTAGAGATAATACAATTTCATCACACCTCTTTAACCAATCGGGCTCTCCGTTCTTACAGATTTAAGTCGACTCAAGTAAGGTTCGGACAGATGATTATAAATGATTAGAAAATATGCATTCAGCCAAGGGTCGTCAATATTGAAGTGTATACGTGCTGGTGAAGTTTTAGATGAACGAAAGTGTATTCAAATGTGTACGGAGAAAATCTGGTGCCGATACGCCAATAGGGTGGTTTCCTATTATTTTTTATTGCCTAAATCGAAAGGTTATTACTCCTGGAGTACTAAATTCACACTTTTAGATTTTTAAATGACAATATCTATTTTTCGCGATTTAATGAAAAGTGAGTATTTTTAAGAGCGCGAAAACGCGACGGGTAAGTATGACTGCCGGGAAATCTCCGTGTGACGTATTTCTGGTTCCCGCTGCCGCCCTGTGAGGTGACCTTGAGGCGAGTTGAGCGCTGATACGACGCAGGCTGCTAGCGGGTAGCTGAGTACCCTGCTGGCTGGTAGCGCTTGGCTTAAATAAGGATTATTAATACCTTATCAAATGAAGAAAACTTTCCGACCTTAGCCAGTTTTAATAGGTGATTATTAAGACATGTTTCCCTGAGCTCTGCGCCTCATGCATGCATTGGTAACCTCAGACGATGTATAACTCCTATCTTCTCGTATAGAAACTAGGTCCCTGTGACGTCACGTGGAGTGGCATCGCATGGGCGCCAATTTGGCCTTTTTCAAATGAGGATAAAATTGACCCTTGCCATTCGTCTAAACCGGTATTTCTAAAACGAAATAATTTGTATATTATGAATACACTAATGGTGGGTAACGAATCGCAATCAATTCCTTCCGTTTTCTTTGATGAAGGAAACTACCCTATTCTTGCTGTGCGAGTTTTTACTCCTTACACCCCCTAAACATTGTCCAATCAGTGGCGGAGCCACGGCGAGGTTTTCCGGGTTACAACCCTCCTCCCCCTTGAGCCTTTAAAGCTTTTAATCCATTCAAATTATATACTTTATTTTCATAAATAGCTACTTGTACAAAATTACTGTCTTTGAGTCCTAAAACTGTTTCGTTTCGTAAAAAAAAAACGTTTTCAGCATCAAAAATCACTATGTTTGCGGGAGAGGACACTCTTAGCCCTGGGGTATTTTTCATGCATCCCGGAAGGGTCCCCAAATCTCCGGCAAACCATTTCAAAATCCTGGCCACGCCACTGTGCCCAATGGCTTTGATAAGACCTCTGCCACTTAAATGAGCCCCCAACCTAAACCACCCATTTCTAGCATTTAACGTTACCCCACCTACCCCTCCCAGCAACATGTGTATCAGGCTAGCAGTTCGTTATTCAGTCAGCTCTTGAAAATGACGTATATATAAACGTTGAAATTGGTCGAGATAAATATTAAAGGTGTTACATTAGAGCGGCTGTTTCTATCTTGTTACCATGAATTTCCACAAAGTAAACTTGTCAACAATCGATTGGATTCGTAGTTCTGCTATGAGTCTTTCATCAATCAGGAAATACTTTTGACTTCATATCAAGTTATGCAACTATCTCTAGTACATCATTGGCCGTTTTTACTACGCATCTCTCCTCAAAATATATCATTATAGGTCCATGAATTCATATTGTGCTTTCTTAAAAATGCCGAAAACAGGGTCATTTACTCCACAAGTTAATTCCGTTTTTAATAGATTGAGTTTTGTTACTATCTCTTTACCACAATTTTTAACTTAGATTTGTGTCTGTGAATGTAGGTCTTTTAGATTTAAATTTAATTTTTTGCCAACGTTTCGGCATATTTTTATGCCTTCATCAGGGCTTTTTTGCAATGAATATAATTTTTTTGTTAAAAATATATATATTTATAGCATTTAAATAAGCAGTTTTTAATATGCAAATAATGCAAATTTGTAACACTATCTACGAGACAATCTCTAAAAATAAATATCCCATTGAATTGCCTTAGTGGAGTATCGTTAGTGCATCTCATGTATGATGTATATTCGTTACGTTATATGTATAAAAAATACTTTTTACGTTTCGTTCCCCCACACAAAAAATATACGTTAGTATTATTCGTGTTACGTAAGGGACACTAAAAAAGCCGCTTTCTTTTTTATGAATTCTTCACACTATCACTTTCCTTTTAACAACTGGATAGCGCCGATTCAAATCATCATTAAAGGCCCGGTTACACGGTACATTAACACTTACGAGTTAATGTTTGTTTGCGTGAATGACTTTTGTGGACCGGAACGGAATATGCACGAATGCATGAACCAAATTAGAACACGGACTATTATCCGTTCATGCATTCGCATAATTTGGTTGGTTACACGGTGCATTTTCGTGTTCATTCACGCGTTCATACATAGACATTAACTTGTACGTATTGATATATCGTGTAACCAGGCCTTAAGACTTGTCAATCAAATTAGAAGCATCGAGAAATACGTTCATGGCTTTATAGTGGGAAAGTTTGTATCAGATTACTCAGTTATTCAGGCGGCTTAAAGAAAAATTTTGTAATAGTTTGAATGAGAAATCAACAGAGTGATCTAAAATTGAATTATATCGAAATATTGATTTGCGATCCGTGTTTTAAACTTTAATGACATGGAAATTAATCGTTAAGCTGATATATTGGTTACTTTAATTTTAACGGTAGGTATATTATCGCACGATGAATATGTAGATACAATGCGATCATGTTGTGGAATAAAATTTCAAATATAATATGAGAACAGTGAAAAGTGTATTTGCATGTATCATATTAAAACATAGCATCTGAATGCGTAATTTTTCCATGAATTTCTACCTGAAACTCATCGACCAAAATATTTTTTAACCCTGCTCTCGAATGTACTCAAGTACTGCCATAAAATCACGATTACCATCGCTGGTGGTTTTCATTACTCGCCATCTCGAGTGGTTTCAGCCGTTGCTATAATGTCTAATATGATTGCACTCACAGCTACACGTCTCCAACACAGTTGGCCGCTCCTAAAAGCCTCATAAACTTTCATCCTTTTGATAAGGAATTAAGAGCAGCGTAAAAGGTTCGAGGCGTGAAACTGTCGATATAATATTCAAGGGAGCATAGAGAAAAAGTTTATGTGAAAGGGATAAAAGGATGGAGGCCAAGCAGAGAACTTTTATGACTTTGGATGCTTTTGGCACCTGTTTAATACAGGAATATCTTGAATGGATTCTTCAAAAATTAGTCGATAATTCATAATTGATTACAAAGAACTTTTACCAGAATAGGGTAATTTCCTTCATCAAAGAAAACGAAAGGCATTGATTGCGATTCGTTACTCACCATTAGTGTATTCATAATATACAAATTATTTGGTTTTAGAAATCCCAGTTTAGACGAATGTTAATGGTCAATATTAACCTCATTTGAAAAAGGCCAGATTGGCGCCCATGTGATGCCACTCCACGTGACGTCACAGGGACCTAGTTTCTATACGAGTAGATAGGAGTTTTACATCGTCTGAGATTACCAATGCATGAATGAGGCACAGAGCTCTTAATAATCGCCTATTAAAACTGCCTATGGTCGGAAAGCTTCCTTCGTTGGATAGGGTATGAATAATCCTTATTTAAGCCAAGCCCTACCTGCTAGAATCCTGCATCGTAGCAGCGCTCACATCCTCGCACCGAATTGGCCTCACACAGCGTGCATGTGAAACTTGTCATTTACGTCACACGGGCTCTTCCCAGCATTCATACTCAGCCGTCGCGTTTTCGAGCGCTTGAAAATTTTCACTTTTCATTTAATCGCGAAAAATAGATATCGTAATTTAAAATCTAAAACGGTGAAATACGCACTCCAGGAGTAATTATCTATCAATTTAGGCAATGAAGAAATAATATGAAACCACCCTATTATAGTTATAATTTATTTTGCGCATTAAAGCACGCTGGTATTTCAGAAAATACCGCAGTTTACTTGAAGAAACACAATACTCAAGGCTAGTTTGACCTTTAACCCTTGGGCTGTGCGAGTTCACGATTTCAGCTGCCAGTCAGTGCATAAGAGACCCCCTGTGCAGTAGGCACCCCCTGCCACGAGGGCTGGTCTGGTAGAGTTAAGCCCCTTGGCGATCCTTATGGTGAGGGAAAGTATCCAAGTGCAAGATATCGAGGTGGAAATCAAATGTTTGGGAAAATACCGCAGTCAGCGTGCAAGACGTATAAGACGTGCAAGACGTTCCCGCACTCCGAGGTTTAATAATAGCCTTTGATGCTCGGTAATTCACTTATTCAGACCATTTGATGGAGGATCCGTAGGACCAACACATGTAAAGCTGGAAAGCAACGTAAGTATTTTAACGGCTTTAAAAAAGTTGCATCTTTTGTTTCAAAACAATAAAGTCACTAAAGCCTACTTAAATTTTTATTACGTATCCCTGCCACCACTAGAGGGTTTCAAGTATTGATTTTCTGGAAAAAAATCTGTTAAAATGAAAAAGAAGAAACTTGGTGCTTTCACATGAATATTTATTTATTCACACATTTACACGACCATGGTTTCAACGTTAGACGTCATAATCAGGTGAACTCTACAGATTAGATTAGATTAGATTAGATTCGATGATGCGGTGGGGGATCAGCTCCCAGGGCACTTAGACCTGTAGGTCCATTGTGCTAACCTCCGATAATGGATCACCCATGGAGGCCTATGTCCTTAGCGAAGGACAAAAGGTCCCCAATGGGAAGATCTCTTACCTCCTTGGGCTCTACAAAAGGTGAGCCCAGGTTTCTATATCGAGTCATCATGATTGCGGGGCTCTCGCATACTAGATGGGTGGTTGTTTCTTCTCCCGCCTCACACCATCTACACCTCTCTGAGTTACCCCCAGCAGGTGCATATGTCTCATTACATGATAGTGTCCCGTGAGCAGGCCTACTACCGTTCGCAATTGACTTCTGTTCATAAGGAGAAGTCTTCTCTCGAGTCTAGGAGAGAGCTCTCCTGTAAGGGTTTTTGCCTGACGTAACCCCGGTGTTTCTCGCCAGATCCTTGAGTGTTGGGTTGATCCCCACCCTCTGATTGCAGCCATCCCCATTGAGGGGGCAACTGGCACCATTTGTTCTGGGCCAATTGGGTTCTGTTCAGCGCCGGCCTTAGCCAGTTCATCTGCCTTCTCGTTTCCGGTAATACCTGAGAACTCTACAGAAGTCCATCACATCATTTTATACCAGAGTTCACCTGATGATGACGTCCAACGTTGAAACCATGCCGTGTAAATTTGTGAATAAATATTCATGTGAAAGCACAAAGTTCCTTCTTTTCCATTTTTCATAATGAATCGCTTTCACAAAGTTAAGCCTCAAACCATCAATTTTATCTGTTATTATGTAAAGATTAGCTGATAGTACTCGTAAGATTGATTGTAGAGCTGCCTCCGGCAAATCCTTTGTTCAAGATGAATTACTTCAGTGCCCTATTGCCGAAAAAGAACTCCCTTTTCAAATTAAACATTTATTCGGAAGAAAGGTTTTCGGATTGACCTCTGCGTCGATTCACTCGAAGATGAATCGACGCGGAGGTCAACCCGAAAACCTTGCTACGCATGCTGCACCACTCCGTGAAAGTCTCCCATCAACATTTATCGAGAACGAGAAAAACAACGAAAATATCGAGATTGTCGAAGTACCATGTCGGTTCTCAATTTTCCTCAGTAGCTAAGCATAGAAAGTGAAGAGGTTGGGAAGCTCATTTCTGGAAGCTAAGCGGAAATTACGACGTTCAATGAGACGAACTATAGAGAGCACAGCCGTAACAAAAACATCTCATCAAGTCGACGATAAAAAAGCGATTGAAGGCCACTCTGGTTCTAAATATAGCTCTCTGTGTCTCCCAGCTTTCCCGATATTCCGTGGCTATGAAAGTTTTGAAAAACGTAATCTGCCAAAATGCTTTGTTATTATGAAAGAGAATGTAATATGTAATACATGCATCAAAAATGGTTAATTACTCCCTAAAATTGGTCTCTGCATCATAGGTCCTTAAAATTTCAAAAATCATTTATCGCTGCCTCCTCAAAAACATTGGAAAAACCTTTCTAAACCAATCAAAGACTTCTTACAAAACTCCCTGCAAAAATTCAGAAAGAAATATACCATCACTAACTAGCCAATATAAATGAATTTTTCAACGATGTATATTCATGTGTGTATATTTTGTATATTGTTGTATATTTTCCTTTGTTGAATATTTTCATTTTTCTATGATTTCAATTTATTACTATAACAAGAAATGAAACTGATTGCTGATCTGTAAATAGTTTATCAGCAATTTTCAAATTGCATGCAATAATCTGCGAAAAATTAATTACATTATTATTGTTGTGGGCTATTTTGATGACTCTCCAGCATAAATCAATATGAAAATCGTCCTCATGGTCAGAAAGAAAAATCTAAATTCATTACTGGATTCAAGGAACGATTCATAACTGGATCAACCCAACATTCCCTATTCCGAATGTTTAGTCATTTCGTCCTCTACTCGTCTATTATCGAAGAATTCGCCATAAAATTCTTGCTCATAATGGAAATTTTGACTAAAAACGTCTCAATCTACCATATCGTTGGTTATTTTCTGTTACTGCTTTTAAAATGCCAGAAAATGTGTAGCGATTACCTCAATATATTCATTGTTGTTTCTTATAACTCAGTTAACAACCGATTTCAACGGATACCTTTAGGCTCGTGTAAATTAATGGTGCAAAACGATTTCTTCTGTTTAGGTATGCATGGGATTTTACTCTATATAGTATAAAAATAGCACAGCTTAAATCTGAACTGAAAGCAATTCGAAACAAGTGAGGCAATGGCTCACCGATCCAATACATAGGTACCTCACTTTTGACCATGGAGCGAAGATTTTAACAGCAAAAGAATGCTATTCTATCAACCGTTAATCAATGAAATGTGTTCACCAATTTTATAAATGAATCGATTTTATTGATATCAGCTATAAATTGAGGATAACTATTCGGAATCATAAGCAAATTAGTCACATCTTCTTGACGGGAGCAGGTAATTTCCATTGTGTTTAACCATTACCTACGAAAAAACCCATTGTCAGTCCAGCATTATCGTTTAAAAATATTTCCTTATCTTAATTATAATGCCGATCTTCGAAGAATGTCACTGCTCAGCTAACGATCGGTAAGCACAATATAATGATCCTATTCACCGCTAGAAAGCAGTTGTTTCAGTCTGCTCGACGCAAGAGCAGTCAAGTCGTCCTAACCGATAAAATTTACTGAGTTCCTAGAAATTATGTATTCTAGGCACTTACTCCAGACAAAAATTACATGCAATGACAACATAGTGGGAATGAGACTGGCGGTCCTTTTAAGATGACCATATCTGCGCGCTAGAACTTTACAGGGATTAGGAGGAGAAGGAGAATTTTGAGTGAATATACCAATCAACAAATTTAGCATCGGAATTTTCAAACACAACACCTGTCGAACTGATAAAAATTTTGAACGACACTTTGTTAGGCTAATAGTATTGGCTGACAATTCTAATGCAGGTCTTTAAAATCAATTCAGAGTGGTAGAAAATTTTCGAAGCATCCAGAAGTAAGCATTTAAAAAAATGCAAAACTGGTTTAATTACCTCGTGCAACTAATTAAGACGGCGCACTTATGCTATACTAAAATTTAGCATGGAAGTGACGATTTGGAAAGTGATCTTTGCATAATATATATGTTATAAGGAAGTAAAAGATTTCTATGGATGAATAGCGAAATATTTCAAAATATATGAATAATTTACACATCGGGCCTGCAAAATTCACGATAAAATAATGGCATGATTATTTTTAAGCATGAAACAACAAGATAGCTACAAGATTATACACATATGGATTGTTATCATTGGGTAAATTCAGCCTTTTCATCCTAAATTTACAACTCCGAATTTTTTTTTTAAAGTCCACCATTAATTACCTGCCATGTGGTTTGGATTTTAAAGCCGCTAGATAGCGGGGCTAGACTCACTATTCCTTAGGATACTCTAAAATTCGGAACGATTGAAATTATCACGCTAAACTTGAAATATTTCTTTATCTGCATTCCCCTATACTTCTAAACTTCGAGGTCATTTCCCTTCCTAAAATCCTCCGTAAAAACTACCTGCACAGGAAGCAAAACGTGGAAAAACATGTCAATTAATTTTGATATATCAGTCGATGGTGTGCCTCTATGACGAAAAATAACTTCTCAAGATAAAATAATTTATAGCTTCCTACCAAATCCAAACTAGTCATAAATAGGGGTAATCGTGAGGAGAGAATAGAAGTGAACAAAATGTCTGACAATGACGGGGCTTCTCAAACACGCCGCAGACAATGTATTGGAACAACGCCTGAGAACTCACTCACGTCTGGTATTCACGCAGACTATCGTCGTCCCGGAACTATTCGCCGTAGGAAAGGAGTGTGTCAACAGCTGCAGACGCATATCACACCTTCTAGTCGTGTGCAAGATAGCGTGCCCTTAAACGCATTGCAGTGCTGAATTGAGAGCACATGAGATCAACTAACGAATGAAGTTACCAACCGGAATTCAGTGAAGGATGAAAATTAGCTGTTCAAGTCTTCACCGCCGGGATTAAAATGTAAGTCACCAGCAACAGAAGCGAGGGGTATCACGAAGCTCATTACTAAGTGTAACGACCTTAAAGGTGCATTTACACTGTGTAATATGTTATATAAACATGTTATATGTAACAAGTTACTCGTAACATTTGTTTTATAATAAGAGTCCAGCGGAGCCAAAAATGTACAAATAACATGTTACAGATTCAGTCGCAGCCCACCCGTCAACTGGCTATCCACGCCATGCGCCTCACTTCTTTTCTGTAGGCCTGGTAACACGATACATCAACGCGTACGTACAAGTTAATGTACATTTGCGTGAATGATTTTGGTGGACCGGAACGGAACATGTACGAATGCATGGACCGAATTAGAACAGGTTCTATTTTCTGTGCATGCATTCGCACAGGTTGGGTGGTTACACAGTGCATTTTGGCGTTCATTCTCGCGTTCATACATTTAGACATTAACTCGTACGTGTTAATGTATTGTGTAACCAGGCCTTGTAACATGTTACACATTTTCCCACTTCGTGCGGGAAGCCAAAAACTTGTTATATAACACGAATTTTTGTTTTGTAAAGGCCTGTTTACACGGTACATTAACACGTACGGGTTAATGTCTAAATGTATGAACGCGAGAATGAACGCCAAAATGCACAGTGTAACCACCCAACTTGTGCGAATGCATGCACAGAAAATAGAACCTGTTCTAATTTGGTTCATGCCTTCGTACATGTTCCGTACCGGTCCACCAAAATCATTCGCGCAAACGTACATTAACTCGTACGTGTTAATGTATCGTGTAAACAGGCCTTAACACAATGTCACACGTAACTTGTTACACGGAGTTGTAACTTTTTCGTAAAACATGTTATATGTAACTTGTTTATGCAACATGTCACATAGTGTAAACGCACCTTAAGATTGGTTTACTGTATCCCCGCCTATCTACAAATGCAATGTCGGTTGATTCACCTTAACTTGCTGAGTTGTCAATATATATTTCTACACTTTCCGTATGTATGCATGTATCTTGATCTTCCTCCGGTTAATTTACTTTTAATGTATGCCTTCCTCAAATATCAGCTGTAGTTACCGCGATTTATAACTTGGCTAGCCCACCGTATTTTTTGGCGTATACAGGTCCAAAAAGCAATCTCAATGTATTTTGATCAGTTCTTTAATGATTTTTCATTCGTTGCCTTTTCTCATTATTCATGTATGTCATCGCTCTGCTAATTCCACTACTTAGTATTTCTAGACTATTCATCCACTTTCAGAGGTACCTCCTGCATCAAACAAGTAACTTGTACGCAGTCAAGCACACGGGTGAAAGTGAAATTCGTATTGCTTGCTGGTTGCAATACTTGGAAAATAATTCCGTCGGGGACCGAGCAGGCTTTTCTCTCAGACTTCGACATAGCGGGAACAACCTCAGTCCCTTCTGCACATGTGAACTTGAGATGCAAACAGCATTCACTATAAACCTAATCTAAATTTTCTTTGAAAAAAAAAGATAACTAGTCGATGAAGAAAGATTTCGTGCTTTCTCGGCGGATAGACTAAGTGAAGAGTTCTCGGGATCGCCACCGGGTCAGGAACTGCATAACTGCCGACGTTTCGATGTCCGACTCTGTCATCATCCTCAGGGCTGTGAGTGAGTACACTGAGTGAGTGTTCACTGAGTACACTCACAGTCCTGAGGACGATGACCGAGTCGGACATCGAAACGTCGGCAATTATGCAGTTTCTGACCGGTGGCGATCGCGAGAACTCTTCGCTAAAACTAGCTGATGTTACTTGTAGACCATATGTCAAGAATTAGAGAGATTCAGGTTCGAATCCCGGCTAAACCAAACCATTTTTACATGGTGAATGACAACATTGGTGAGAATAATTCGCCCCTTTTTGTAACGGTATCCCAGTTCTTTTATACCATATTCCAAGAGGCCTCGGGAGATATCTTCAAGGTAAATTTTATCTCTTTTTAAGTAAACATTTTAAGCAGTTTCTCATATGTTTATATCTTTTTTAGTTAAATATTGTAAGCAGTTTCTCATTTTTGGTATTGATTTCCCTATCCTAGATGTCACTTGAATACTTTCCATACCATAGACCAGCATTTCAAAACCATTACCTATAACGTACTCTCAATTTGAAGGTACACTGTTTAAGTTTCAGCTCAGTGCAATAGGAATTTTACCGCAATCCTTTTCGCAAATTTAAAAATACTTTCAGCTTTCCTACGAACTTATCTAAACAACTTCCTGACGCTTTAGGTGATATCAAGGAAAGGAAACGGTTTAATCAAATACGAGTGCTGGACTAGGATAGGGAATTTCCTTCGAAATCTGCACTCAATAATGAGAACACTTGAGGAACAATTCTAATAAGTCAGTCAATTTTGCATCACAAAAAAACATTTTTCTCCACTTACGGGTGATATTTTTTCTTCTATAAAGGGAATCACTTTGTTAACCCGAAGAACTACTTGCTTCACTGATAGTAGCTTTAAGATAAACTAATTTATATAATGGCATAAATGGGCATTTAGGAATTTGTGTTAACGGCTGCAAGTACTAACAGGGCTGATTTATTAATATTACTAGGTATTCTACCGGTTTAGGTAGGTTTGCATGGAGAATTAGAAAATTACTTCAACCGTCTCCCATCCCAGCATAAACCTCGCTCTTTGATTCAGAACAAGGCCTATTCCCTTTCATTCTATCAACAAATCCTATCTCCTCCTCCTGTCCACCAAACATTCTTCCATGATATTTAAAGAAAAGAGGATCCTCAAGTGTCCTCTAAATGTGTTGTCAGCCACCGCGTATTTAGCACTTTGCGTGCCATGGACGTAATATTACGACCTGCTAATCCTTCTGAGGATTGCCATGGACGTAATATTACGTCTTTCCATTTAATTGGCTTTGTATGCGTGAAGCCGTAATATTTCGCCCGTGGTACTTTTCCAGTTTACTGCTTAGGGGTTCTGTTTTTTCAAAAATCAACTGCTCGATGGAATAAGAGTTCAATTTATGTCTTCAGGACGAAAAGTCCTCTGTAGCTACCGGCATCCTCATCTTGGGCCACTTGGTGTGAAAATTCTTTGGGCCAATGGACCGTTCGTTGAGGGTTCATCATATGTTGCAACTTTTTTATTTTTCAAAAACAGTAGGTTTTCATTGTTAAATTATATATTTAAAAATTAGCAATAAATGTTATTCAACTCATTCATAAAGATGAGCAAAGTCCATTTTTATTGAAATGCACATCGATATAAATATATTTTTGATGCTAATGTTTTAAAAAATGTATGAATATTGTAAAATTGGCTGGATTTTTCAGTAGGGCTTTAAATTTAGCAGCCAGCACTCAAAGAGTTAAATGGGTTTACAAAAGTCGTCGCTCGCGTCGCTGACGGACAAGTTGATCTGAGTTTCACGGGGATATAAGGTATAAATATGGGTGTCAACAAGGAGGTTGTAAATATACTGGAGGGGGCATAACTAGTTCCCAGAGTTGACCGCAGTGTGGCAGGAATGGGGGTGCTTGGGTAGGAAAGCCACGCCTACTTTGACCAAAACATTGATAAATCCCGTAAGAGTCAATGCTATCTATTTGGTGAAATATCCGGTCATGATCGTTGTTACGTTAAAATAAACTATCGCAAACGAACACAGTAAAACTTTTTCCTATCATTATGTGAATGCTTCGTGAAAATATGCCTCGCATATCTTTTCCCAAGGAGAAATTATTTTCAATCACCACCGTTCGGCTGTGCAACTACCTTAGCCGAAAATAACATTTTAAAAGTGTAAAATATCCATTCCCCTGCACTTCTACTGGTAATTCATAAGATTACTGCCAATGGAAATCTGACAATAGCTGACCGGACGCAATAATAGTATGAAAGTATGTTCACGACGATATATTATCACCACGATTTGACAATGTGGACAGTTTCATATACACAATAGCATGGCGAACGATCGGAAAACTCCGACGACAATCAAGATGTAATTGTTGCATTTTCATTTTATAAATCAGAAGCGATAAAAGGAATAGAATACTTGATTACATACGTACACTGTTTGAGACTAACATAAGTCCGAAAATGGTCAAACCAAGATGGCGGAATGCTGATCACGCTTAAAACTCGAATACAGCGCCCCCAGTGTATTTACAACCTCATCGGGTGTCAACCGTAGGCAGCGGGGCACGTAACCCCCAGTCGCTTAAAAAATAGACGAGGATTTCACTACAAATGTAATTAAATTTTATATTTTAACATAAAAGTTATAAATATTCACATAATAATAACTTTAAAAATAAATTTAAGAGCATATTTCGTAGAGCAATTGTTTCGTGTCGATTTTTAATCCCAAATATGAGAAGACAGTTAGCCAGCCAGACCCTGGTGCCCCCCCAAAAATCCTTGAGCCGCCCTTGGTTTTAACCGAAATTTTACGTACATGATGATGTGATATATCACATTCATAACATTTCTATGCCATTCCTCGTAATTACTAACATCACACTGCAAAATATTGGAAAATATTGTATCGCATTGGAGCCATCACCGCGCCGCGTTTACACTTACGTTTACACTGTGTAACATGTTATAAAAAACAAGTTACATATAACATGTTTTACGAAAAAGTTACAAATCCGTGTAACAAGTTACATGTACAATTGTGTTACAAAACAAAAGTTCGTGTTATATAACAAGTTTTTGGTTTCCCGCACGACGTGGGAAAATGTGTAACATGTTACAGAAAAGAGTTAAGGCGCATGGTGGGGATAGCCAGTGGGCTAGGACTGAATCTGTTACATGTTATTTGTGCATTTTTGGCTCCGCTGGACTCTTCTTATAAAACAAATGTTACGAGTAACTTATTACATGTAACATGTTTATATAACATGTTACACACTGTAAACGCACCTTAACGCTGCATCTAGCTACCACAAAACATGAACGCTTTATCAATGCGTTGCAAGCTGCAGTGATAAGACGGGAGCAGGTGCTCATAGAACCCGCTTCGCTTGACCAATCTTTAGTCGTGACGTATAACTTGCCGAAAACCTAAGTGGTTTCATCTAGAAAGGTTTCATGCTACTAATCTTAATTAATGATTAGTCGATTAGTAGCAAAGAGCTTCGCAATTAAAATTTACCTATGGATGGAACTACAAAGAAATAGTTTAAAACAAGATTCACGCACAAATAGAGAATTAAAACTTTGCTCTGTACCTCATTTGGCTCCACTTTTATGCAGAATCACCGATTCAATTTGCGTGAATAGGTATTGCAGTGGCACCGCTTTCATAGCTAGATAATCAACTGTTTGTTATAGCTATAATTCAGTCCATAACCTTCTCATGCATCATTTTTGAGAGCCGTAACACTCCCCTTACTTAAATTGTTTCATCATAACCATTTTCGAGTGTCCACTACTTACTACAAATTTGTTAAAACTTTAATAAAGGCTTTTATGGCTTCAATGCATTCATTGCTTCAAAAATAAGTACTAAATTTGGGGACAGATTACGAACCAGCGTATTTTTTACGTAGACTGCATTACTTGGCGCAACTGGTTGTCAACGGAGTGATAATTGGTTTCTGTGCATGTGGCCAGAATTAAAAAACCATGTGAACAATGTGATAAACCCTGTGATTAAATAGGTGTAAATAGAGCTCTCTGCTGCAACGAGGCAAAAGATGTGGAAAAAATAAAACCTCAAATCGCAGAAATAGAAGGATCAACAACTTTGCTATTTCCACAAGGTAATTTATGGAGACCGACCATGGTTTCGTTACAGAGGAACATTATCAAGGTTTTCTCGTTATCCACCTTGCTAATGTTACTCTGTAACGAAACCATGGCCGGTCTCAATAAATTACTATGTGGAAATAGCAAAGCTGTTGATCCTTCTATTCCTGCGATTATGGATTTCCATTAAGTTACTCCTGCAACTATTAATTATAAAACCTCAAATATTAATATGGAAACTCAAAGAAAATTTGTTTAGGAGCGGTTTTCGACTTGTGCGGAATGGACCAACATTGGCAAAATCCGACGGGTCACGTGACGGATCTTGAGAGTCTAATCAGATCACTGCGATGATTGCTTTTGTTTTCATGCTGTTTATTTTTAATATAATTGTTATTTACATCAAATTGAATGCTCTTGAAGAAGGAAAAATATCAGGATTCTAATAATATCTATTTAAATGAACTAACTTGGCCAACGGTTTCCATATTCAACATATGTAGATTCCGTTTAATTGGGAAATATCGGGAATTGTATACTTTGCCCCAATTAAGCGGCTGCCCCTATTCGGCGAACTATCCTATATATGGGCATAAAAAAACGTTGAAATGATAGAAAGAAGACTAAAGAATGTTTATAATGCGTCATAAATTTATTAAATTATTAATTTGATTAATAAATCAGCGAGTTTAGTTAATTCATCATCATTATTAAGAATTATAACAATTTATTTAAAAAAATTTTTCACGGCCTTGGGCGACGATGAATGAATGTCTTTTACTAAGTCCTATCCTCTTGCGGATAGTATAACAACAAGAGCTTTCAAAATAGGGCAAGAATAGGAACATTTGTGAAAAATAAGTGTAAATCAAAGGAGGAAAATATAAAAAAATAGTAATCTGAAAACAAAAAAAAATTAATTTCGTCGCGAGTATGGAGTCTATGTCACCTACTCATGGCCCAATAAAACGGCAAGCTGTCCCAATTAAGCGGAGAATACTCTGGGATATTCCTCTATTGGGTACTGTTCTTCAAGATCTGCCCCAATTAAGCGGCTGCTCCAAGTAACCGGTGGACCCATTAAACGGAATCTACTGTAATACCGAAGTTGAGATTACAATATTGGCCTCGGTTTTTGGTTGTCGTGCAGCCATAATGCGGGCTCTTGTAGGCAATTCTAGTACGTTTTATGTTGGACTTAAGTTTCGGTTACTAAGCAGACACGTGGGCTTGTTTACGTTCATTATGAGGCGACAAATAGGATGATTTGATACGAAAGACTACGCCAAAAGCGCCCACCAGTCAAGGTTAGCAGCATAAAAGGTCAAGAACCCATGTGTAAATACGTCTACCAATAAAAACGGTACTAAAATGGATGCTAGCTCTAATTTAAGTGTCAAAAGTCGCTCAAAAATACCCGCTGAGTGATTACAATTTATTTATTTTTACAATTTGACAATTATATTCATTGAGTAGAATTTGGAATTTTGAAAAGAGGATAGGTGTATTTCTTATAAAATAGATAATTTTCCCTTCACAGAACTCATTTTATAGTTATTACAAGTTCTTAGTTACTCTATGATCATGTTCTAATTAATATTTACTTAATATAACTACCTGGACTAATTTCACCATCAAGTTCAAATCGCGGAATTATCTGAAGCAATACATATTTCATCAAAGGCTTGATATAGGATTAAAACTATAAAAATGTCTTATTCCTTCACAGGACGATGATATTCAGAAGACTGTCGAAGAAAGCGTGGTTCGTGGTGATAGCTCTGATTATAACATGGGGCCTCTACTTCCTCAACGCAAAGCTTCATCAGATACGTCAAGAGGAAGGTGAGTAATGGTACTACAATGTTATTGGGCTTCTTTTGCTTTGAGTAACTAAGGTAATTTGAGGAATAAATATAAATTCAAGGACTTTTTGAATAAATATATTGATTATGACTATAGTTAACAAATTATCCGCGTTTCAAGTATATGCACTCAGCCGGATGTAATTTCTAAAATTATTTTGTGATTTCTCATAAAGACGCCAAAAACTATTAGACTAAAACTATTACACGCCAAAAATTATTAAAAATGTTAAAAAATATATGTTATTCACAGATTTCAATTGTTGGGTTGCCAAATGTCGGAGAAGTCAGGGAAAATGCAACATCTCAGAGATTGTCATGTCTTGCCGGGAAAAATCCTCAAAAAGTATCTTTCCCCATTTGCAATAATAAAATAAATTTAATTATAATTAATATAATTATAAAATAATTAATTAAATAATCAAAATTATAGCAGATTAGATGAGATATGTATTAAACGGTGCTCGGCGAGGTGTTGTGGAGCATATTGCATTGATAAGTGAAAAATGAAAACCTTTTTGCATGCCCACAGAATTTATTATCGTACGACGCGTTTCGGCGAATCGCCTTCGCTATCATCAGGTACAAATGCAAGGTTTCAGTCAAGAAGTCTAATATATATACATGCGGAAGGGAAAATTTTTAAGGAATATATGGGCGGAAGTGAACGAAATGATGCGGTGAATGAAATGAACTAGATGGGATATAAAAACATTTGAGGTTCATTATCTTTGATTTTAATATAATAGGGTAGTTTCCTTCATCAAAGAAAACGAAAGGCATTGATTGCGATTCGTTACCCACATTACTGTATTCATAATATACAAACTATTTCGTTTTAGAAATACCGGTTTAGACGAATGGCAATGTAAGCCGAAATAAGACCAATCCTATCAGCGCTCAACTCGCCACAAGGTCACCTCACAGGGCGGCAGCGGGAACCAGAAATGCGTCACACGGAGAGATTTCCCGGCATTCATACTTACGCGTCGCGTTTTCGCGCGCTTGAAAATTTTCACTTTTCATTTGATCGCGAAAAATAGATATCGTCATTTAAAAATCTAAAAGCGTGAAATACGTACTCCAGGAGTAATAATCTTTCGATTTAGGCAATAAAAAAATAATAGGAAACCACCCTATTTGTAATTTACCATTTACGGCAAGTATACGTGGAGAATTTTTATTCCACAAGCTGTTCCCCATTCCTTCTTATAATTTGTTTCGTCAATTTAGCCAATTACTCTTATTGTAACCATGAAATGACGAATTGACGTGCATAATCTATTTCTGAACTTTTCCTCATTTAAAAGGAGTTAATACTCTTTTTACACGCTTTTCCTTTACTTCCTCGTCTGTTTCATCGATGGAATCTTGCAATGATATTTATTCTATTTCCCGATATCGTATCAGCTTGAAATTTGGCACACCTGCCTGTTTCTGATGTTGATACGATATAAATTAATAAGGCATTTGAAATTTGGTTCCATTGTGCACTAATCAACGAACTGAATTTCAATATGGAAAAATAGTTATAAATTTTCTCATTAGATGGCGTTAGTTATTTTCTGCAGTTTTTTTTAGCATAAATCACTTTAACAACTCTTGTTTAATCGATAACACGATTCACGACCAAAAGTAGAAAATAAAAATAAAAAGATAAAAACATGCTTTTTCCAAAAACAATATGAAATGCATTAAAAAGTAAGAAAATTAAGCATTTCGTCACTCGGTGAATAAGTCCTGGGTGCTCATTAGATTTAAATATTACTATTGCATTCAAACCTTACATGGCTATCAGGCTCTTCCATGGTCAATTAAATATCCAATTAGTACCCACGTTTTCTCATACGGGTTAATCTCCGAATGCTGATTTATGGTCATTTTATTTTGTACCGTCGTATACGCAATCCCCAAATTAAACCATTTATTTATGACTAATTGTTTGTCGACCCGAGCTGGGGACACGCATTTATACTAAGGGTTAGAGAATATTTTATAAGCGAGATTGTTGATTTTGCCAGGAACTCAGGCCATAAATCAGGATAAAAACCCACGGCCAATGTGGTTTGGATTAGGGCCAATAAACTATCCAATTCCCAGCTTAACAGATTCACTACTTCCGAGTTTTTCAGAATAATTTTTCATACTATTACGAAGAAAAAGACCGAGGAGAGGAGTCTCCGCTGTTTCATATACCGCACGAAATGAGCTTTTGTTCGCAGAGATTTTATGCTATCCAAGTAGTACCAAAGCGATTCTGGCACTAAGATTTCAGCTGACGTCTGTAGAAGATTTATTAAATTTGACTGCGATGCTCCTTGCATAGAAAACAACTGAAAAAAAGATTGACACAGTGAAATATGGTGTGGAATATTTAGTGTCAGAGAAAGCCATAAAGTCAGATAAATTTCTACGCTTGGAAGTGAATTTATCGGGTAAAATCATCTATTCATAGTGTTCACCACGCAATATTTTATTGAATTTAAACTTAAGTTTGTCTCCTTGCACTGGAAGCAACTGAAAACAAGTTGACTTAGTGAAATACGGTGTGGAATATTTCGTGTAAGTCATAATGTCAGATAAATTTCTACGCTTTGAAGTGAATTCATCAGGTAAAATCATCTATTCATAGTTTTCACCACGCAATTATTTCATTGAACTAAAACTGAACGGTATGCTTTGAATGCATGGTTATCATGAAAGAATGGTACGGATTTGAACATGGTTTAAGTAAAAACAGAATTACTTAAGTTTGTCACTCGGCAAGAGAGAAACCCAGCATCGACATTAGCCAACTGCTAACGAAAGGCGCCAAGGGGACTACGGCTTAACGTCACATCCGACGGACGAAGTGCTACACTTTAAGTGCCCTTCCTAAGGCACTCAAGTAGGGATCAGGGAGTCTCAGAATAATCTCTGCCACCCCTATCCCCACTACTTTACTCTGAATTACTGAAACAGGACCATTATTTGATTATAACCCTGTATTTAATGAAGACAGTTGGAAATGCTACCGGTATTTGAATAACCTAGGACAGAAGCGATTGAATATGTAATTTAAAAAATACTTTTCCATCCAAAAATATGAAGATATCCCTCACGGGTTTTTTTTTAATCAAATGGACGCCGAGATCCATCTCATCAAATGAATTGCGATTGACGGTGCATCAAAATCACTGTTCACTGGGCGTCAATATTACGCTCTCCTTACGGCCCAATTACTCCTTGAATTAAACCTGCCTACGAAATGGTGACGGCTGTTTTTTTCATACACACACAGACATATATATACGCGATGCTTTTCTGCTCCGCGATCAATACCATACTGGACAAATGCCATTTGGCCGACCCTCACTTGGGACTGTGTCATCACATAAAAAAAGAAGGAAGTGATTCTAGCTTTGCATGCAGATCTCTTGCCGAGCGTAAATCACTTCTACGCTGTCGTTCCGGATTGAGAAAAACTAATAAAACGGCAGACGGAGCGAAAGAGACTCTGTAGATATAGTTGGTGATATTCAGGGACGCCAACTTACAAAAAATATTGGGGGGCCCAAACCGGGATCTTGCCCCGGGAAATTTTGTAAGTAGTGAGTTTTAAGTTTTTTAAGCATTTTAGAAGTCATATGATCAACATTAGAACCCTGATGACTCGAATATCGATATCTGGACACTCCGGGGAAAATCAACAAGCCTGACACATTTTTCCCACACACCTATAACGAATTTTTGAGGGGGCTAAGGCCCCCTCAGGCCCCATGGAGTCGGCGCCACCACCACGGCGCATATTAAAGGATAAAATCTATAAGAAGAGGCTGAGGAGTCAGGAATATGTCTACGCGGGGAAACGTTTCAGTAAATTCTCACTTATCATTTCCACATCGGTGACACGCTGGTATTCGCGATAAGGGGAAAAACTTATAAGAGTTAGCTATTTACTAGTTTTAAGAGTTAGTTACTTACACGGAAAATTGTAATTGTTGAACTGAGCTAATTTTTTGTGATCAACGTTTCGACAGAACAGCATCCTCGGAGCAGTAATGATATTAGTGCTATAATGGAAATGGAAGAGTATTTTGTTAAATCGATAGCCACAAAAACATTGTTTCGGCAAACATTACGGGGAAAAACTTGTCCACAACAACTTTATACGTCTTATCTTGAGGTAAATTGAAAACTCGAAAAAAGCGTCCATTGGTTACAAAAACTCAAAATGGCATAGGACCATAGGCATAGGGAAACTGCGAACTAGTTGCAAGAATTATTCTCGGGTTTTTGACCAGGTCAGGTTTTCCATACTCATTAGCAGGGAAAACCTCAAATTCATCTTGGCTTCGTTGGCGGCAGGAGGTCGCGGGTTCGAGTCCTGTCTGGTTAGGTCGCCGCAATCCCGGGCATGGTTATTCGTGAAATTGTTAAATTTGTTCAATAGCCTTATGTAAAATGACACAATAAGTGCCGTATTCCGTGGTATTGAATAAATTTATATAAATAAATAAGCAATAGCAAGGAATATATTCCTACGAAGTTAACTGTGGCAGTGTTCATAATAAGTGCAATTTTCCAACGCGGCTGGAGTACCCGGAAAACTGCACTCATCAGAAAGGACGACAGTTTTGTCTGTCACAAGAGATATAAAAACTGTCGTAATTGCTCTGAATTCGATTTCACGACTAATGCTAGGTTTGTGTTATGATTGATGGGATGTGTCAGAGATAGATCTGGTTCATTTTAAGTAAATTTCACAAAAAGTTGCTTGGAACATAGAGTCTTGCACCACAAAGAATTCATTGCAAGGATGAAAACCCTACCATACCTTCGTATTTTATTAATGGATAAAGGAATATTTCCGCATTGTAAAGTTCACATGTTATATATTTAATGAGAAAGTCTATAATAATACATGGATAATTTGAGCCACGAGTCTATAGGCATTGGTGGTAATAACTTGATAGAACCATACTATGTGATAAACTTGCGATGAAATTCTATTCCAATTGCACTACAAAGACTGTATTTCGAGGAGGAAAACCTTGACATAGGTACCTCAGAATCAACTTTGTAGATAAAGGACAAGTTAGCTTACGAATTCAATATAAAACGAGGAAGTCTATAATGACACATGGATAATTGAGCCATGTTCTAGGTATTGGTAGTAATAGGGTAGTTTCCTTCATCAAAGAAAACGGAAGGCATTCATTGCGATTCGTTACCCACCATTAGTGTATTCATAATATACAATTTATTTGGTTTCAGAAATACCGGTTTAGACGAATGGCAAGGGTCAATTTTATCCTCATTTGAAAAAGGCCAGATTGGCGCCCATGCAATGCCACTCCACGTGACGTCACAGGGACCTAGTTTCTATACGAGTAGATAGGAGTTTTACATCGTCTCAGATTACCAATGCATGCATGAGGCACAGACCTCAGGGAAACATGACTCAATAATCACCTATAACCAACTGGCTAAGGTCGGAAAGTTTTCTTCGTCTGATAGGGTATAAATAATCCTTATTTAAGCCAAGCGGTACCAGCTAGCAGGGTACTCGGCTACCTGCTAGCATCCTGCGTCGTATCAGCGCTCAAAGCCTCGCCCCAAGGTCACCTCACACGGCGGCAGCGGGAACCAGAACGACGTCACACGGAGATTTCCCGGCATTCATACTTAGCCGTCGCTTTTTCGCGTGCTTGAAAATTTTCACTTTTCATTTTATCGCTAAAAATAGATATCGTCATTAAAAAATCCAAAAGCATGAAATACGTACTCCAGGAGTAATAAAATTTCGATTGAGGCAATAAAAAAATAATAGGAAACCACCCTGTTACACATGGATAATTGAGCCATATTCTAGGTATTAGTAGTAATTATGTGAGTGCACCATACGATGTGATAATCTTGCGATGATGATCTATTCCGATTCCGCCGCACAGGATTCAATGCGATGAGGAAAGTGCGCGCTGCTCATTCGACCGACGAGGGCAGTTTATCGCCAGTCCTCTCGGCGTCCACTCCGCCAATCAAAGCGTCCTCGTCGGACGAAATACAAAACACGAATCCGAACAGAGAGCTCTACAGCTTCCCTCGTCATAACGAGTGACTGACTCCTTTTCCCTCATCCGCTCCCATTTTCTTTTTACTTTATTTCTCTCTCTCTCCCTGCACGATCCGTAATACAGCCTCACATCGAATGAAAAAGCCTCGGCGGATCACTCGAGCGGGTACTCCCGGGAGGAACGAAAATAAAAAGTAACCTGATACCGCAGCGGCTAATCGGATGCCGCGGCACAAAGCGGTCGCGGCTCAGACGTGCATGTAATTCGCATTTGCAAACCTGGAAATCGCGAGTTGAAAACGCGATTGGGATCCCAGATCGATCTGAGGAAGAGAAAATCGTTTCGTTTTGACGTCTATTCCTCGTTTAAGCGAATCCACGGCGGCTGTCAATTTTGAGTTTTAGTTCGGAGCAGTCGTGGTAATGATCGCTCCGACTAAGAGAATGGATTGCTCGACTCCCGTTTGACGTGGGGAGCATAAATGAATCCTTCGGCCGCACGAATAAAACCATTCGTGGCCGCAATTTTGAATTTAACTACCAGTTCATGCCTCTAAAAGTTTGTATGGACTCACTCACGTAAATTTAAGGAGGGGGATGTATCAAATATCATGCATCAATCTCTATTTAAACACGACAGTCATTAAAATCAGCTTTTCTGAATTGTGGAGCGTGGTAGCCTAGAATAGGGTGGTTTCCTATTATTTTTTTATTGCCTAAATCGAAAGAAAGAAGCGTGAAATACGTACCTACTCCTGGAGTACGGATTTCACGCTTTTAGATTTTTAAATGACGATATCTATTTTTTGCGATTAAATGAAAAGTGAAAATTTTCAAGCGCGCGAAAATGCGACGGCTAAGTATGAATGCTGGGTACATCCCGTGTGACGTCAGTCTTGTTCCCGCTGTCGCAAAGTGAGGTGACCTTGGGGCGCTGAGATGCAGGCTGCTAGCAGGTAGCGCTTGGCTTAAATAAGGATTATTAATACCTTATCAAACGAAGGAAACTTACCGACCATAGGCAGTTTTAATAGGCGATTATTAAGACATGTTTCCCTGAGCTCTGTGCCTCATGCATGCATTGGTAATCTCAGACGATGTAAAAATCCTATCTACTCAAGAATTGCCATGAGAAAAATTCCCCTGGACCGGGAATCGAACCACGGACCTTTGGCTTTCCGGGCCACTGCACAGACCGCTACGCTATCCAGGTTCTTTAATTCTCATGGCAATTATACCGAGGCTCATGGTACTAGGTGTTAGGCCCTCGCGGTCCATCAAGGATGGCAACGCGAGGGAGAAAGGACTTCCAAGAAGCCACAACCGGTTGAGAGCCTCAAATCTGCGCTAAAGCCGCGCAAAGCGGTAATTTAACATCTTTTATATAGGTATCTTATCAGTTGGTGGGGGGAGGAGTAAATTCTCATCTCTTCATAATCCCTTGAAAAAGCGACCAGCATCGGTCGGGAAACGTTGGGGTCACCCAAAGAATTGACGCGGCGACATAGCCCTAAAGTTTTTAATCATAATGAGGAGCACCCGCGAAATTTTTAACGAAGAATTATCTTGTATGATGTTGGGCACGATATGGTGGAAGTTTTTAATATTATTAAAATAAGACATTGCAATATTTCCACTGAGTTTTATTATTACACAACGCTTTTCGTCGTTACAAACGACACTTGTCACACTCGATAATGTTGTTTGTAACGACGAAGTCTTTTTTTGTGTTTGAAGGCTAAACAGTAAGAGTAATTATTTCGGATTGTAATGGAGAAAAACTGAAAAAAATGAAGACTGAACTTAGCAAACAGGAGCCGACACGTCAGAAATAGGCTGTTCTCTTCATAATGTGAGTGTGAGTGAAGACCAAACAATATATTTTTGTTCCACTAAAGGTGGCCAGTTACGAATAAAAAATTGGAGCGATTCTAAATTTTACGTCGGAGAAACGTTTTGTTGATAGTATCAAGGATAAACACGGGTTCAATGGATTCATTTTGAAGTTCCAAGAGATAAAATTTATGACGATATGAATACGCACATTCCGTTCGATGAATTATTTTTCTAACGAAACGGCGCTCGAATATACCCAGAACTTCCAATCAACTGATTATACGATCGTATCTCTACTCTGATGAGATATATTGCGCTGCTATTGTTCTAGTTAGTTACGTCACGTTCCTCTGTACTAGACACACGGGCCAGGCATAAGCCCACCAGTAATCCGTCTATTCTCTCACCCAATCTATTCAGCATGGGCATCACGGAGACCCTGGGATTCGTCCCCGTAATTGGTTACGGGCGGGAGCTTTAAGGCCTTCTTGCCATGTGATCGCAGTGAGAATGCATCATCGAAGTCCGGTGACCGTTAATTCTCATGATTGCGCAGGATAAGTCATCGATGATGCCATGGCTATGCGTTGCCTCTATACCAGATTTATATTTTCCCGGAATACTCCCAAGCCTCCGAAAAATAGGCAAACAGGAATCAATCTGTTTGCACACTGAGCAAGGTCACAGACGCTACGCGAGAATTTCGTGTGCATTATCTCTCATCATTATAGAGCAGTTCAGCGGTTCCTAACCTTTTTTCCTCCCGTACCCCTCTACATGTATGTAACTAATATTGTACCTCCAAAAATGCAACGTGCACATTTCATTACATAATGTCACTACGGGTAGGTGACACTTTTAGTAATAAATAATTGTATAAAAAGAAAATTTGTTTTAAATACCGCATAAATATGTACCTGGACATATTTACTGGTTGAGAGATACATGATTCCAGGCGTCCGCATTACCGATTATTTTCGGCGTAACCCCGACTTGTTCATCGCGTACCCCTTGGAACGCGTACCACCGGTCGGGAACCACGGTTGTAAATCGTATACTCTGCTGATTATTAATGTTTTTCGGCTAAATTTATTTATTTTTTAAACATTAATCCTCTTTCTATTGAATGTTCAATTAAATAATGGATAGGGTGTTAGGGCGTATTTTTTTAATCTAAAAATGAGTTAGAAAATATCATTATTTGCATGGAATGTGCATATTCATACCGTTTAATGCTAATATTGATGCGCAAATGCATATGAACCTAATTACGAGTTCATCCATGGCATTGATTCCAAAGTGTCACTCCAAATAAAAATTGTGCATCGCCATAATTTTTTTCTCTCGTTATCTGCCGGTGCTGGTTGCATAGAAGTCACTTCTAAAAGACGCAAAAAATATACTTTATAAAAAATACTCATGAAACGTTCCCGGGGACAGCGTTTTGGTTTATACAATTAAATAAGCTTAGGTGGAACTAGGGTGATTCAAATACTGTATCCATGCAAAAAAATTGTGGCATTAAGTTTACTTAAACTAATTGATGCATTTGTTATTTTTTTAAGCTCAAATCATACGTAGGGCTACATATGAAGCAAATATAAGCTAGAAAAGTTATTTCTCCCACCCAATTTTCTCACGCCTATCCCCATATAATATCGTAATTTGTATTTTAAATTTTCAGTAAATCCATTTTTCAAATCAAAGCGTCTCTTTTAAGGAAAATCAAAATGTGGAAGGAGCGGAATGATCAATTGATGTTTGAATTTCATCTCAGTCCATTGTTTTCACTTCCGTCAGTATTTTGAATGTAAGCATAACCTGTGTGAAGAGGAGTTTCATCGATTAATAATTTTTGGGATATTTGTCTGCCTCAACTCCGTTCCCGTCAGTGAAAAAGCCTTTGAATCCCTGGAGGATATTCTAATTAGCTCAATATGAATAATTATTGCTCCGCAGATTTCAAATCACTCTGAAAATCTTTCTACTGACGCTTATTGTTTCAATCTACTCAATTTTTGTGAATATCTTGGCAATTTTGGAAAATAAAATGATGGCTTAGTACGAATCTTTTATATTCAGCGTTAAATAAATTAATGCAGAATTTTGGGAGGAGAAATCTGAACTAATTCGCGATTCATAGCGATAAAGCCATTTCCCAATCTCATTATGGGCGTTTATATTTGAAGTGTAATGGAATAATAATACAGTCTTATTTGATCTTAAATTTATGGTGCTAAATTCAAATATTGGCAGCAGGAAACACAAAATATTCAGCCCTCGACCATAAAATCCCTAGTTATTAACCGATTCTCAACGGATAACTTTTAAAATGTGTGTTTTTACGTAAAGAACGATGCTGCAAAACCCTATTGACTTAGATGAAATACTTTGGAAATTATTATCAACCATATTCACAAAAAAAAACTAAATTCAAATATTGGCAGCAGGAAATACAGAATTATGCTGACCGAAACACGTAGAAGCTTGCGTACTTATTGGCATTTAGTATCACTTTAAGTGAATGGATTGTAGAGTTTAGAACAGAGGGCTTGTGGTTTGGTTCATGCAGTAAAGCCGCAGGTGTAGTTATAGCTAATCAATACCCAAAGCCGTTTCTAGACTTTTTCAAAATTTTTGGTCTCAAATTACGAGGTGAGAATAACAGGCGCCTGCAATTATGAACCGCTGGTTGTGATTAGATGCACTGACTCTGAGCTATTTTTACAAACATTTAAAATGGCATTTTAATACTTTGCTGTGAACTGGTTTCAATCTATTCCTCTCGTATTATCGTGCCCAAACTGAATCCTTATTAAAAGAAGGAATAAGGGGTAGCATTCCAACTGATTTTTTAGCATTGTAGTCCAATTTTATCGGATATACAGGCTATATTTTTCGCCATATTTTCCACGTTATTATACTCGGAGATTATACTTTGGAGAAAATTTGTAATTTAACATTTGATTTTTTAATGAAAAGCTTCACCCAAGTAAAAGCTGGATATACATCGTTTTAAGGTTAGACCTATAGTAACGGGCACGAACCACTGGCGTATTCTTCATCCACGTTGCATTCATACTAGAACCCTAAACGTCCCGGAGCAAAGAATAAATTTTGCCCACCGTCGAGACAGAAAGTTTTCACCGAATATTTGTTAATGTCTTGACCATTCACAGAGAGTGTACCATGTTTTAAGTTGTGGCCAAGAAATTCAAAGCTATCGTTTCTAAGATATTAGCTCTGTCGTCTGAACTATGACATTGTAAAGCATCATAGAGGTCTCTGTCTGTCTCTAATTATTAGAAGGGAAATATTCCACAAAATCACAGGAAAGAAATTTAAACTCTTATAGTTTTAAAACACGTAATAGTTTCCATTAAAATGAGTTTTACCTCTTTTTGTTTATTTCTGACTAAATTCAGTCAAATTTGCCGATGTCACATTCGTAGAACCTTTATTGGTGAAAGTTTCCTTTCAACAACTTTTTTTTTCGATAATACCTTCTAAATTCCAGGACGTTGGTCGGAGTGTTTTAAATATTAATAATTAAATACCCTTTCTCTCGGTCAAAGTTTCGGTAAAAATAAACCGTTGTCAGGACTTCTGAATTTTTTTTATTTTTCTCCTTATTTCAATAATGGGATTAACTAAACTTGCATTAGTACAAACAATTTTCCGAAAGGAACAAGTTAGACCAGTGGTGGCCAGCTAAATGATCTTTCGGGCCACATGGAAAATGAATCATACTTCCGCGGACCACATGGTTAACCTTTGAAAACATGAAGGTACGAAAAATATATTTTAATACATTGATTTCTTCTACTTTAGAACTGTGTTGAATCTCGCAGGCAGGAAAATGTTCAAGGTGGGCCATGGGTTGGCCGTCCTTATGTAAGACCATGGTACTACCTTTTTCACTCTTTCCTTGTTTACCATAGAGGTTACCACAGAGGACGACAATGACTCGGTTTTTCGATCTTTCGACGCCGAAGTGGACATGGCTGACGAGCCGAACAGCGCCGCCGAACGCGACGTGAACGGCGCCTTCGTGATCCAGAATCCGGGATGCAGCATCCCGCGCTATCCCACCTTCTCGGACGCCGTGCTGCCGTACCTGGAAACGGGCAAGCCGCCCGTGGACTGCGTCGACAAGTATCGCAGCAAGGATGGGCCCAAGCTGGAGGGGCCTCCCATCGTGTCCAACGCGACGCACGTGTTCGTGCCCAAGCCGTACCATGGACATTCGTGCTGCTACAGCACCATCGTCAGGCACGTGGTCAGCGACAAACATTGGGCGGACAACACTTACAAGTACGTACTAAAATCATAATCTTCCATCACACTAGCTGATTTTATATGAAATAAACTCATCTCTATACAAGACACAGTCTCAGGCGTTACTTTGTGGAATTGCTTCATTATAGATTAAATAAAATAACTTTGTTTTATTCCACACTTTATTTTAAATAGCACGACCCGGGTTTCAGTATCTAATGATAGCATGATAGCATTAGATGCTGAAACCCGGGTCGTGCTATTTAAAATAAAGTGTGGAATAAAACAAAGCTATTTTATTTAATCTATAAACTCATCTCTCTCTCACCTAACAATAAATCATTTTGTGATAGAAACTGTCAAAAAAACTCATCGCATTTATTCCGCAGTTTGGACGGCGACTGCGAGAAATTCCCGTCCGATGGGTCCGTTTTACACGTCACCGAAGAACGGCAAGAGTTCACCAAGGTACGGTGCAAGGTCTCTCGAGATGGCAAGAGCGCGGAATTCGAGGACATCCACGCGGTGCCGCTTCACAAGAAGGACGTCGAACAGCGGGTTGCCAGTAAAAGTGCCGCACTCACCCCGTAAGTGAAATGTCTCAATTTAACACAGCCTTCTAGATTGCATTCTCAGCACTACTCCCTCACCGGGTCGTAGTTATTATATGGAAATCCAGAGGACTCTGCAATTTTAAGTATCCACTCCGCCATCTCACGGATTAATTCAGAATTATTAAGACCGTCTCAAGGAAGTAAGTTCACTGTCTCGGCGAAAAGCGTCGCTGCAGCCATCACACATTTCTTATCGTAGTACAAAGACGACGGTGGGGTTCTTGCACTTATCGGTGTACTTACCTACTCTTGGTGAAGAATAAATATCTTCAGTCGTTACGATACTTTTCCATTCAATAAACTGACGATAAAATAACTTCCAAGTAACGCGTTATTTTCTTTTCAGCGCGCTTTATTCGCATGTTTTATACACAAAAAGAAAGATATCACGTAATCGCAGCGAAGGTTAATGCTCTGTCTACTTGATAAAGCAATAAAATGCAGAATTTTGACCATAAAGCAGTATTATGGAATAAAGTTAAGCATGATGGGAGATTTTTTTAATGGACTTCGTGGGTAATCCGGCAAAAAAAGACGATATATTTTCATACTCTCCACCGTAGCTTAAACATTATTCATAAAAGTGCAATATTGGATACTATTTTACAATCATCAAAACCAATCAAAAGATTTACTCTTCCACTAAGAGATGCTCCTTGAGGGTTTTTATAATGAAAAATTAGATGTCTAATTTGAATTCTTAGAATATGGAAAGTGGAGGTAATATTTTAACAACTTAGTAAACTTTCAAATTCCGTAGTTATGTGAGTGCATCATGAAGCCGCAGCCGTTGATAGAGCAGTTCACAGAATTCAAGTCATGACATTGATACTTGTATTCAGAAGGGTTTTAACCTTACAAGAGGTCGCGCTGCGATAACAGCCATTCACTGCGTATCGTCTATTATTGGAACAGCTAGTGAACTGCTATCAAAATATTTTGCGTTCTACGTCAGGACATTCGCTCATGTTTGTTTTTCAACTCGTAGGCAAAGAATTTCTCGAAAGGTGCTTCATTGAATTGGAAATTACTATGACCATTCCGCCACTAATTGAATTCCAATATCATAGATTATGTATGATAATGAATTTAATGACTATTGTAAGAACAACTTTCTGGTCAGATGATATCACTGTCAGTGTTGTTAGTGGGCGTTACGTTGAAGACAGTATGAAGGTAATTGTCTGTTTGACCCTTTCAAAGTCAGAGCTTCTTCTGGAAGAAGTTAAATTTCAAGACTTTTCATTAGAAAAATATGAAAATTTTCTGCTCATTCATACTTATTGTGGCAGCTACATATTTCGACATTTAAATTTACAGCACAAAAGAACACGTAGCGTAGTTTAAATATTTCCTTAATAGAAGTGAAAATGTATACGTTTTTTATGTTTTCGTAGAACCAGGATTGGGATATAATGAGTTCAGTGAGCAAAGAAATTGCTATCTAAAAGCCATTCCTCACCGAAAGAAAGGCCTACCTTGTTTACATAACGTTTCTCTATTATTTTCCACAGAGAAGAGCGGGATAACCGGATGAATCTTTTGATTCTTGGGCTAGATGCGTCATCGAGACAGAACTTCCACCGACAAATGCCTCAAACGAGGGAATTTTTGGAGGAACTGGGAGCCGTGGAACTCGTCGGATATAACAAGGTTTTTATTTTTTAGCCTAAATAACATGATTCTTGTTTCTTCTGATGTTCTTCTAAGCCCATTAAGGGGTTTTCTACATCATCATATGCCTTAGAAGGGAAATGCTTTTTTATTAATCAAATATATACGAAAATACGGGGTAAAATATCAGAAAAAGTAAGTCTACAGATTTTAATAGCTATGAATTCAATGAAACAGCTATTTTATATCTATTTACGGCTTATAATTAAAAATAGAGCGAGATAATCAATTCTAATTGACACTAAGGGATTCTTTGTTATTAGAATTTCAAGGGGTAGGTAGCAGTGGCGGATCCAGGTTAGGGACAAGGGGGTGGGCAAGTGGGGATCGTAAAAACATAACCATTCTATCTAGTGTAAATTGGATACCCAAGGGTGGGGCCAAAGCCCCCTTAGTCCCCCCTCCATAGATCCGCCACTGTAAGGTACTTATTTCACAGGATAAATATTCTAACAGAAGGTTTTGAAACAATTTTTTATTCTAGCTAAAATCAAATTCAAACCTTTATGCAGGCAGCGACGCTCTTCTAGTAACTTCGGTTGCCTATATAAGCTATAAACAAGGAAAAGAGAGATTGTGCCAAGATTTTCAACTATGGGAAAAGGGAGGAAATTAAATTCAAAAATAGAAAGTCAACAGCTGGTATTACTTTTCAATGGTTATGCTCACCTCCTAGGTAGTCTGACCCCAAAATATAAAGCCGCGTTTCGGGGTAAAAACTAAGCAATGTTTATTCCAAAAAAAATGTAAATTGACGAGGTAATATCATGAAATGACTTGGTTCTAAGGGGACTTAAAATTTATACCACTCACGCTGCCGAGAGCAATTTGAGAAAATCACAAAAGTCAACGGGCAAAATTAATTTCCTCCAAAAGAGCCCCGAAATGATTTACGACGTGAGGACTAATGAGCGCGATTATGAATAAAATCCCCATCGCCTCGGCCAATTAGACACGAAATTGTTTCTCTTTTTTTCCCTCTCCGTTTACGCCCCAACCACACCCAATACACTCTCTCCTCACTCACCGTAAGGGGTGGCCCTCACCCTGATCACGCGGCGCCTCGGACATTCCTCGATAAACAGCCGATCCATATACCCTAATAGCGATCCTCGCCCGCACGCCATTTCCGCCGCCTCGCTTATCTGGACGGCTGGATGGAATTTCCACTCTGCAGGCCATGACGTGCCTGGTTAATCGCCTCGGCGACGGAAGCCGCTATCGCCCACACAGCCCACGCGACCCCGCTTCAACCTTAATTTTTTGGCCCTAAAAACGAGACGGATTCGGAGCTCGCTCGCCAATACTTTTTATAGCTGCTTATTGCGATAGAATTTGAATAATATAGATATCATTATCTCGTTCCTTCGCCTACTTCTCGGACAATGTACTGATTGATATATGCTATACAAATACATATCATACCTAAACGGGGGTCTTCCGTCATATATCGGTATGATTCGTCTACCAATACTTTTAAGCTGCTAACTGTGATGAAATTTGATTAATAAAGATACCCGTACCTCGATCTTTCCCCTACTTCTCGAACAATGCGTTCCAATATACCAATATATGACGTAAGATCCAAGTATCTAGATTGCAAGGCCTTACATTTTTCCAGCGTATCAGGTGTACCTACTTCTCGAACAATGCGTTCCAATGTAATGATGTATGAGGTAAGATCTACTGCTCTATAATTTAAGGTCTTACATATTTCCGACGTATCTACATCCACATAATACCCCGCAAGTCGCCTAAAACCGCGTGGTTGGGGGTGTTAGGACACCGGCCTTTCACATGTAAAAAAGGAAAGGAAATGACGACAAGCATTTATTAAAATCATTTATTGTTCGAGGAAAAACAAATTCCCATACCTATCCGCATAGCAGCAGCATAACATCTCTCTAACATTTATCGCTTCTGTCTGACCTAGAAATATAGAGGGGCTCTAAGATGATGTTCCCCGTGTCGCTCCTAAGGATATCTATTCTCCATTGTTGAAGCAATCTAATTGTAAGCCTAGTTCGCAGCCTCCGAGTCTCCAGCGGCTAACAGCCCAATAAGGTGGTTTCCTATTATTTTTTTATTGCCTAAATCGAAAGATTATTACTCCTGGAGTACGTATTTCACGCTTTTAGATTTTTAATCGACGATATCTATTTTTGCGATTAAATGAAAAGTGAAAATTATCAAGCGCGCGAAAACGCGACGGCTAAGTATGAATGCCGGGAAAAAACTCCGTTTGACGTCGTTCTGCTTCCCGCTGCTGCAAGTGAGGTGACCTTGGGGCGAGGCTCTGCGCTGATACGACGCAGGATGCTAGCAGGTAGCTGAGTACCATGCTAGCTGGTAGCGCTTGGCTTAAATAAGGATTATTAATGCCTTATCAAACGAAGATAACTTTCCGACCTTAGCCAGTTTTAATAGGTGATTACTAAGACATGTTTTCCTGAGCTCTGTGCCTCATGCATGCATTGGTAACCTCAGACGATGTAAAACTCCTATCCTCTCGTGTAGAAACTAGGTCCCTGTGACGTCACGTGGAGTGGAATCGCATTGGCGCCTATCTGGCCTTTTTCAAATGAGGTTAAAATTGACCCTTGCCATTCGTCTAAACTGGTATTTCTAAAACCAAATAATTTGTATATTATGAATACACTAATGGTGGGTAACGAATCGCAATGAATGCCTTTCGTTTTCTTTGATGAAGGAAACTACCCTATTCGCTTATCAGGTGTACTTCTCGATCAATGTGTTCCAATGTACTGATATATGAGGTAAGATATACTAATCTATGATGTAAGGTCTTCCATTTTTCCGGCGTCTCAGGTGCAGAAAGGATTCTCAGGTTCTCCACAGGGCAATTGGCTGCATGCCCAAGAAATGCCCAATTTATTATTTGATATTTACTTTTGAGCTAGCATAATGCATATTTCATACCACATATATAATTCGCAGAAAGGATTTCTGGGTTCTCCGCCGGATAATTGGCTGCATATCTCCCGATGTATCGAAGAACGACTTGTTCTTCATCCTCAGGTGCTTCGGAATATCCCCTAGAAGTCGTATTTCGAAACGTTGGGAGGCATGCAGCCAATTACCTGGTGGAGAACACCGAGAATCATTTCCGCAGGTGATATAGGCTGTGCGAATACTGGTATAACTTATGCATTACGCTAGTTGAAACTTTTCAAACGTTCACGAAATAAATTGGGCATTGCTTGATTTTTTAAAGAGAAGATATGACGCACGAGGAATTTATCGGGGAAACTGTACTAAAATGTACCCAAAGTGAATTTTTATAACACCACCCGCTTTTGAATATTCCCATTTTCTCAAGAGTGAAATTTAAAGCCATTTATATGAGAAAGCACGTGCCATATATCATGCACATTAAAGCGAAATCTTCGACGCAAACCGCGCTTAGTATAAATTTCCCAGCATAAATTTCTTCTCGTGTCCGCTCTGGAGATTTGGCCATACGAAGCCACCCGCAGAGATCCTCAGGGATCGCCTCCGCCGCCTCTCAAGGATTCGCGGTCGACACCCTTTCCTCATTTCCCCGGCTAACGAGGGAACACGCATTAACGCCTTTCCCTCCCTCTCCCTCCCGTCTTCATTCCCTCTAATTATGTCTGCACATCGCCCGAAGGGAACCGCGGGCAGGGCGGGTGCGGTGATGGTACGGGAGGGAAGCATTAGGACACCAGCCACCCTACAGCAGGGAGAGAGGATGAGGAGTGAAAAGCCCTAAAAAGCGGAGACGGATCATAACGAGCCCTCTTATGCCTCCCTCGGGCGCCACCCACCGCCTCTGCCGCTGCTGCTATACAGCGTCGAAAGGTGCGAGGAAGAAGTTCCCTCTCCAACAAGTCGCCTCGCAGGTCGTGCTTCATTTTTTTTCTCTTTTTAGGAGCAGACGACCGAATAAGTGCTGGTGTAATGTGCGCCATTTTGCAAAGTGGAAGGCAGATTTTAAAGTGAAGGAATCTTGTGACTGATAGAATTCTGGGCACGGTGATCAGTGTGTTTTGTATATTATTCTATACTATTTGCCTAGATAATTACATCTCTTTTCAACACATAGTGGAAATCAAATGCACTACTGAATATCTAGTCGATCTCGTTTGTTTTCTTTACCTAATTTCTGTAGCTAACTAAGTATGGTCATACATATCATAGCTTATCTACTTTTCACTAAGAGTAGACGACTTAATAATTGCTGGTGTAATGTATGCCATTTTGCAAAGCGGAAGGTAGAGTTTAAGTGATGATATCTAACGGCTGAATCGATTCTGGACACACTGGTTTTGAATATTTTCCTCTCTTCGCTTAGATAAATACATCTATTCTACTATCATAGGGCTATGACATCTATCTTAGCATCTTATCTTAGCCTGTGAAGTTAGTGCTTGAATCTTATCACAATAATCCGAGCATCCGACGAATCCTAGCTTCTTCAGGGCTAATACCAGCTAAAGTTGGCAATGGTAACATGGAGCTTTTATTATTATATGCCCGCTCAGTTATCCCGCCATTGGAGCAAAGCGAAAGGTGCTACAAACATATAAAACTAACACAAATTATTAAAGGAATAAAAAATGTTGATGCATATATAATGACCATAACCCCAAAAGCCAAGTTCTACATAGTTACGCAACTGAAATTTAGTCTTTGTTCTCGCCGGACAGGTGGCGGACAACACCTTCCCGAACATCGTGCCTCTGATGACGGGACTGTCGGAAAAAGAACTGAAGCTCAAGTGTTGGAAGCGGGCTTACGATCCTCTGGACGACTGTCCGTGGCTGTGGCATCGTTTCGAGGAGCGCGGCTACCGCACGGCGCTCGTCGAGGACGCCCCGAACATCGGAATCTTCAACTTCGAGAGACTGGGCTTCCGGAAGCAGCCCTCCGACTACTACCTGAGGCCCTTTATCATGGCCATCGAGCGGAGAATGGGACACTTCAACTATCCCAGCGTCCTGCTCTGCTTAGGTCCCAGGCTGGGACTGCAGGTAAACGGTGACACATGACCGAAATTAATACTTCTTCCTATGTATACTACTTGTCAAAAGTTTTCGATCACCTCACATCATAAAACACATCGTGAAAACTAAATAGACCAATAAAATATATATTAATATCGTAAAAAATAAATAGGTGTATTTAGTTTTTACGATGTGTTCGTACATTGAAATAAAGATCTAGTTTTGTGCATAGGTGATCAATAACTTTTGACCGGTAGTGTATAGTGTAGGTACTAGCTATTTTGATCGAGCAGTTCCGTTGGTATGATTTCATGGTCATTAAAATACATAATTTATAGTTAATTTTTCCTTTGATATATTTTCTTTGCACCCTTTTATGATCTTAGGAACTCTACACTCTTCTTCGATCTTTCTCTTTCAACCTTTGGATATAACTGTTGAATATTCTATCTATCATTCATTTTGTGCAATATATTCGTGTATCTGGTCCATATATTGCATTATATTAGAACCATCACCAATACTTCACCAAATGTAAAATTGGACATTGCAATATTTCCCCTGAGTTGTTTTGAAACTACGCGTTTCGCTGTTACAAAAAACGTTATCAGGCGTGTTTGTAACAACGAAATACGTAGTGTCAAAATAATATCCAGTGGAAATATTGCAATTTCCTATTTTACTAATAATAAGAACTTCCAATACATCGTGCCTCACATCATACATGATAATACTTCACCAAATTTGAGGCTCGAATATTTATTTAACAATTATGTTGAAAGCATCTAGTTAGCCATAGTGATATTTTCAGCAAAAAAGTGGGCATACATGAAAAGGGTTTTGTTTTAGGTGATAGAAGGATGTGCAATGTTATACATGTAAAAAAATTAAGGGAGGGCGGAAATGAGATACATCTATACCACTGAAAAGCTTAAGTCGATAGATTGAAATAAAAGGTAGTTGCACTTTTCGATTATTATTCTATGCGTACGACGCGTTTTGGCTCACAGAGCCACATTCCGGTGTCTTGTACTAAATAAATGAATAGGTACAAACATCATCGTACGTATTAAATAATTGTGGAAAAGTGCAACTATCTCTTATTTCAGTTTATCGACTAAAGTTTTTCCGCTATCATACCTGAATCGATTGAACTAATTAAGTCGATAAAACTCGAGCATCGGGAAAATTTCGAGAAACAACTGACAGTTGCCATAAAACATTAAGATATTCAGAAAAATGCGAAAATATGTCAACAGAAATATTGCTTTTAAAAAAGTCTAAAATTGTTTTTTTTAAATTCGTATTCTCATTGTGCAGAGGTTTCGGCACAAGTAGACATTGGACCACAGTTTGTAGGAAGGGTTCGATATTTTGGAGGAGCGAAGAATTGGAAGTTTGAGAAGGATGATGACGAAGAAGGGACGGTATGAAGGACGAGGAGAGGGAGCTTTAAGATCAGATAAGAGCAGGCGTGAAGAAGGTGATCGAAACAGATTATTGAGGGAAAGGCGATGCTGCTGAAAGGCGTGATGGAAGGGTGGATTCTGGGAAAATGGGGAGAGAGGGAGAATGGAATGGGCATTATGAATTTCATCTGAGGCAGCCAGGCGTAGGGTATCCCTCTCTGAGGAATAACTGAAAAGGGCCGACTGAATAATAATGGCACAAATTATCGCTGGTTCAGCTTGAATTCAAACGTATTTATTTTAGTACGTATAGAAGAGTCATTTCGACTTTACATAACACACAGAAAGTAGGAAATTAAGAAGAGATGATAATATTTCGGCATACATTCAGCACATAAAAAATTATTTCATGATCTTCAAGTATCGCAATCGTCAGGAGATTATTCACTTTTAATCGAGAAGATAACGAGTTTTCCTCTTCGATTCATAATGTGCATCATTTTCACTGAGTTGAAAGGAAAACTTCATTGCAGAATGGAGTGCTTCGATAATATGGGGATTTTTGATTATGTTGACTGAAACTGTTTGATTCCACAGATTGACCTACTTAAACGGATATTGTTTACGGATATTTTTACAAAAAATATTCAGCATTCAAACTTACAATTGTCGGAATGATTGACGTAGTAATGCGTCACCATCCATAATTCAATCTATGATTACGTGTGTAACTTTGGGGGTATGTGAGCATATCATAAATAAGTACATACATGGAATCGGAAAAAGATGAGATGGCATTTAATGTACAGGGTAATCATAAAAGAATGGTGCGGTTTCAGTGACTCATAGGGAAATAACAGGGATAGGGTGGCATTTATTTTTCTAGAGGCTGCCCGATCCTAGCTTGAGTGTCTTGAGGAGGACACTTCAAGTGCAGCACTAATGTCAAGTATCTAAGTATCCCCCCTTACTTTAAATGAGTGAAACACGCCTGTGGCTTAGTTAGGGGTGAGCTCTACCCTAACCAATCGAAACCACCCTCATGGTTTAATCACAGGGTGAGCCATGAGGAAGTTTATTTAGTGATATTTATTTTTTGTTGGCATTAGTAAATAGAATATTGCAAGCCTATGTGGTTCCACACGGAAAAAATATCACCTAAAATGACGAATTTTAAATACAAGATTATCATAAAAGAGCTCATCATCAAAGGTTATCATAAAAGGTTCGGGTTTGAAAATGGTTTACATGAAAACAGAATTACTTACGGTTTATGTTTTTTTTTTCGAATTTCTCATTTCATACATTTTTATTTACACAATTGGTAAATTTCAATATGTGCGCCCTTAGTCACTGTACAAGAGAGAAACTCAGCGTCGAAATTAGCCTACTCCTAACGAGAAAAAATGATGCAGTTTCAGTAACTCATAGGAAGATAATTGGTAAAGGGTGGCATAGATTTTTCTAGAGGGTTCCCGATCCCTGCTTAAGTGTCTTGAGGAGGACACTTCAAGTGCAGCACTAATGTCAAGTATCTAAGTATCCCCCCCTTACTTTAAATGTGTGAAACACGCCTGTGGCTTAGTTAGGGGTGAGCTCTACCCTAACCAATCGAAACGACCCTCATGGTTTAATCACTGGGTGAGTCATGAGGAAGTTTATTTAGTGATGTTTATTTTTTGTTGGCATTAGTAAATAGAATGTTGCAATCCTATGTGGTTCCATACGGAAAAAATATCACCTAAGATGACGAATTTTAAATACAAGATTATCACAAAAGAGCTCATCATCAAAGGTTATCACAATAAGTTCGGGTTTGAAAATGGTTTACATGAAAACAGAATTACTTACGGTTTATGTTTTTTATTTTCGAATTTCTCATTTCATACATAATTATTTACATGATTGGTACATTTCAATATGTGCGCCCTTAGTCACTGTACAAGAGAGAAACTCAGCGTCGACATTAGCCTACTCCTAACGAGAAAGAATGATGCAGTTTCAGTGACTCATAGGAAGAAAATTGGTAAAGGGTGGCATAGATTTTTCTAGAGGCTTCCCGGTCCCTGCTTGAGTGCCTTGAGGAGAGCACTTCAAGTGCAACACTCCGTCCGTCGGATAGGACGTTAAGCCGTGGTCTCCTTGGCGGCTTTCGTTAGGAGTAGGCCACTGTCAACGCCGGATTTATCTCTTGTCGAGCAAATAGGGGCGCTTGTATTGAAATTTATTGATTATGCAAAAAAATTTAAAAAAACATCTACAAGTATTTCTATTTGCATGTAAACCATGCTCAAAACAGCACTATTCTTTCAAACCCTCCCTGTATAAAACAGATTGTGTCCACGTTTAGCCTCAACAGGCAGAATAAAGAATAAAAAAAACAAAAAAGGTTAAAGACATAAAACCTCCTCTCTCCGCACCCGAACCATGTTAAAAAGCGTAGATTGCCGTAATTGGTTCCAATAAACAAGCGACGGCCACGTTCGCACCATGCGGAACACTTTCCGTGTCCATTCTTTCGGAGAACATTCCCGCGAGGATCGTGAATGGAGTGTACAACGACCGAGGACTATAGTTCCCGTTGTGTTCCAATTACCTCGAACGAAACGAATCTCCGCTCGCCTCCCACCCCGCTTTTAGGAGGAAATGAAACCCTCACCTGACAGGAATGCCTTCGAAAATCACCGGAACGTCAATATCCAACACCTTACGTCCCTAACTGGGGCGATTGAAACCATCAATGTCGGCTTTAAAGAAATTTCTAATCGATTGATTCTATTTTGGAAACGCTAAGTGAGAAGGGGACATCATGGAGAAAAAAACGTCCTTGGCCTCAAAAAAGAACTGGCCGGTATCGAGAGAAGACGAGCTCCGCAGCAAATGGCAGTACTAATCGATTTGCTCAGATGGGAAGCGATATTCTCTGCATTCTAAATAGGAAGATATGCAGCCGGTAGGTCCACGGTGCCAAAGGCCTCTATATTGAGAAAATGAAAGCGTAAACTAAGAATAAACTAGTACCCGCTTTGAGTCGAGTCGTTGTTATAGAGAAAATGAGGCTGGAAATACTTCATTAAAGTATTCCGTATTTGGCGAGGAATAAAACAGCTAAGAAGACAAATAGTTAACGATTAAGTTGCTTCTACCTCATACTAATGCATGTTTCGTTGAAAAACATTATTTTTGTTTGAAAAAATGCCGTAGATTGATACCAACGAGCCTCTATCAGTCTGTTGAGGTATTATCTTCAATTAAAAAATCTCGTATGGAATTATTTCTGCGTCTTGATTTTATTGCCAGCAAACGCTTCACCTCGCTCGTGCAACCTTCATGTGAATACAATTTTTATATCTTAGGTATTCTATTAAAATTAAATTTGATCTTAACGACATCACTACAGGAAATAATGCTACTTTAGATCTATACTATATACTATTTCCACTTTTACTATAATACTCCTAATATTGAGAAAAATCTAAAATGAAAAGCCTATTATCATATTTAAGTAATTAAGGGTGACCAGCGAAAGATTCAACCAAAGCCGAAAAGTAGGTATATTCTGATAAAAAAACGATAAGCGGTTTCCGGGTGTGCTTTTATTGGCTCACATCAATTGAAACTCAGTTGTTCTTTCAAGAAAGTAAGAGTACAGTGCATGAAATCACATGTCCTAAATTGAATCACTTATAAAATTTAAAGTAAATCAAATGAAAGTTTTAAATAATGATTATTATTCAACAGTTGTTACGGAGTAATTTTTATTACCGCTCCTATAAATTCCCACTTTATAGCTAAGTAGGTCGTACGTTTCCTATGCAAGAAACAAAAGTTCGAAATTGAGACATGCTTTTAATTTTTTAACTCGATATTTCACATAATTTCCTAGGTGTGGACTCATTGTATCAATATTGTTACTTGTAAGTAATTCAGGGAAATGCTAAAATTAACCTGGATGAATAATTAGAACGTTTTCTATCACAAATCATTTTTTAATGGTTTCTCAGTATTCATGACGCTGTTAATGAAAGAAAGGTTGGATGCCGTTTTTAATCTCCCTGAGAGTGCGCGGAGCTAAGCGTTCTGCCTGAGTGTACATATAGAAAAAGTAGATATATATGAATATCGAAAATCAATAAACTCATAAAGTAGAAGATTTTTCACTCACATGATGCTCCTGAGGAGCTTTGTTAAAATTTAAGCAGGAACTTGGAGATTCGAGAAAAAAATATATTTTTCGCACTTAATCTCTATAATGGGAAGTGAAAAGCAAATTCTACTCACCCTTGAGAGCTAACTTCCACTGCCCTGACTTTTCCAAGTGGTATGAGCCTGAAAAGATATGTTTGTTCATCAGTAAAATTTAAACAATCATCTTTAGTTTAAGTTAATGGACTCAACATAATCAAGTGTAAAAAAACTTTGTAATTCCATATAATTTACTACTGTACGACCTAGGTTTCCACATAGCATGTCATCATCTGCAGGAGATGTTGAGCCTTGTGTTGTGGTACTTAATAGAGTACCTATTCTATACAATATTACCTTCACTGCGTTACTGGCGCACCAGAAGATGGCGTTTCACGTCGAAGCCTAGATCGTGCAGTATTTAATTTTCGTGGAATTATAAAGTTTTTTTTTTAATTCCTTTATGGTAAATTCATCTTTAGAGTTGAATTTTCGTTCGCGGAAAGTACCAACGTCTTTCAATGCAATAACCACTGAAATCGGCAGAATTCAGCGACCTACATTAGAATAAAATGATATCTCTAATTGATTCCGATTTCCTTTCCTTCCTACTCCATGTACCCTCGTGCGTTGAATTTAGATGGTAATTGAATTAAATGGGGAGGGGCTGCAATAGCTTTCGCGGCGCCTGGCGGGTATGCAATAGCTAACACAGTGGTCCTGTGGATTTCGCGCGGACGTGAATCGCATTAGTAAAGTGTAGTAGAACGCAAAATGCGTTCGCATTGCATGGTGAATTGGAAAAATACTAATTCTCTCAAAGAAAAATCTAGTTTGTGATTGCATTTTTAATGTTTTTTAAGTTGGTGCTAATATTTATCAATTCAACTAATCCAGGCGTGATACAGCGGAAGTTCGACATATTGAAACAATAGGTAGTGGCACTTTTCAACGACTATTTTAATGCGTACAACGCAATCTGGTGAGCTCTTCGAGTCGAAGCGCGTCATACGCATTAAAATATTTGTGGAAAAGAACAACCATTTTTTATTTCAACTAATATTTATATTCAATGTATATCATACACTCAAAGACTAACTAGCGATCCAATCAATGATACTCCTTTAGAACTACAAATGATTAAGATTGAAATTTGATTTAAATCACTCCTGTCGATATCACTAAATAGATATCTTTAAAATCAAATTCCAAGGAGAAGGTTTTGGCTATTAGAATTGAACTATCCAGATAAACCTGTGCGCCGAATTTAAGCCTGGTAAATTAGAGGAAGCTGAATTGCCACTAAATAATTGAAGAAGAAGCTTTTCTTTGTAAAAAGGAAAGCTTGATGAGAGGAACACTTCCTTCTGGAAACAGGAGATACGAATCCAAAAAAAATCGATGTGGATTTCGCCATCTGCACAATTCACCCATCTAGACTGGGGCTTAATTGAGCTTTGCGGAGCTCACTGGGCAGGAGAAAGCGTAAAACCTCAAATCCCTTGAGATTCTATCTGCAATCTTTGAAATGCCGGTCTAGCGTTCCGTACATTCACCAGCACTCACCTTTACCACCATATATGATGCAATTGTTCTCTCCTGATAGAAAATTTTGAGCATAATTTGCTTTGGTAATTTTTTAAGAAATCATGGAACTATTCCGGTAGACAATTAATGAATCAAATATTAGCGTTACCTTAAGTATTAAGAGGCATATAAGAGTCTTTCTGAAAATTGGATCGTATATGAATGCTTAGCTTACACCAAGTTTACTGGATACTGAAACTTATTCCGTAAACTAACGCTGGTGTTTGATTTTTTATGCAAGCATAAAATTCCTAAATTAATCGGGACCTTTTTTAAATAATTCAAAAAGGAAAGACATGTAAATACGAGGAGAAAGAATGAATTTGAATACATTTTTTTCGATTCAGCCACGCCTTAAAGTTTTTTTTCATAACGTCCTCATCGTTGATTAGATTCTTTGAGTGTAGGTTTTCAACAATTTTATGCAAAATTTTTGGTCAACGTTTCTGCAGATTTGGATATGAAGGAATAAGCATACATTTTTTCGATACATAAAGGCATGAAAAGTTTTTTAAGTGTTATTTTTATACCAAAATTCCCACCTTCTTTTTAATTAATGCACAATTGAATTATTTTTATTTTTTATTTTATTATTGTAAAAATCATTGTAACAACTTTTCGTGTCTCTGTGTATCAAATTAATGTAATAATATTAATTCATTGCCGTGAAGAAGATATAAAAATCTATCGAAAAGTTGGCCAAATATTTAGAATTCAATTCTAGTAGACGTACACAACAACACTCTAATCAACGCTAAAAAATTGAGAGCAAGAGGAAGAAAAATAAAACTCAATTTAAAGTTTTGATTGTGATTCACTGCTTTACAGGTCGTATTTGACTTCATCTCCAAATACTGCGAGGCCTTCCACGATTCAGAGCATCCATACTTCGCTTTCTCCTGGAGCACCACCATGACGCACGACGGCCTGGCGCTGGTCCGGGAGGCCGACCCGATCATAGCCCGGGAGCTGAGGCGCAGCATTCCCCCCAAAGTCCGCGACCGAACCGCCCTGCTCTTCATCAGCGACCACGGCGTCCGCACCGGAGAGTTCCGCGAGACCCCGCAAGGCGCCCAGGAGGAGAGGCTACCGTTCGCATTCCTAGCCCTCCCACCAAAGTTCCGCCAAAAGTTCCCACGAGCCTTCGACAACTTGCAGAACAACGGAGCGAAAAGACTGACCACGCCGTTTGACCTCCACCTCACCCTGGTCGACCTCCTTGACCCGAAATCGTCACTCTCGCCGGCGATGCTGAAGAAGCGCACCAGAGAGATTGAGGTCTCGTCTCCGCTACCCAGGGGGATGAGTCTGTTCCTACCGGTTCCCGAGACGAGAAAGTGTCAGGACGCGGGGATAACCGACCACTGGTGTACGTGCCTGACCGGGAAGGCCGCCCAGGATTGGGAAGAGGGTGGAACTGGATCGGGCCTGACCGGCGAGGAAGCGGAGGGAGCCGGCAAGGCCCTGGTGGACCTCATCAACGGAATCCTGAAGCGGAAACCGGAGGATGCGAAACTCTGTGCTCATTTGAGTCTGGACGAGGTGCTGGAAGCCAAGTCTAACGGTGACGAGGGGAGCGGGGTTATCGTCAGGGTGAGGACTTCACCGGGAGGTGCCGTGTTCGAAGGAACCCTCAAGAGAAAGTCAAAGTGGAAGGACACCACCCTCGCGTGGGCGCTGGGTGATTCGGGAGAGGAGAACGTGGGGATAAGTCGGCTGAATCTTTACGGGAACCAGAGCGCCTGCATCGAAGATTATCACCTCAAGCTGTTCTGCTACTGCAAAAGCCAACTGACCACGGAGGGATATGGTTCGAGTAGAACGACATAGCGACCTGATTTCTGAAGTGCTTTGAAGGTTATAAGTTCCTAGGGTCATGACTGGATTGATTGCCACTGGTTTTACAGTGCTACTGGCGTCCTGATCCTTTTTCAAATCCTTAAATAATGTGCCTCATTGAAGAGTAAGGGCTTCCAGAATTCCAGGTCTTTAATGGTCTCTCTGCACGTGGAAGCAAAAGGTTGTTTTAAGTTCTGTGCCAAATGAGCCTAAATAGAGAATCGACCTTATGACCTGCAAGCAGCGATTGCTAAATCTTCACTCCCAAGGAATCAAGAATGACGCTTTTACAGACGTCATAGCGCAGAGATGATTATGCTTGTCCTTGAAAAAGTAACTGCGTGAATTAAAGGAGCAAGAATATAATCTTTTGATGTTATTGAGCCATTTTCAAACAACCTTAGATGGCTATGTGGATTCATATCATTCCCGCTGATATGCTAACTTTTATCTATGGAATTTCCGTCCTTTTGTCAAAGAATGCTTCTTGGAGACTGCTCCTTTGTCATCCAAAGGCAGAAGACAGAGATTGAGAGTTAAAAGTTGAACTCTAAAAAAAGTTACCAAAATTATATTTTGTAAAAAGAACTTTCTTATGCGTTAATTTTATTTCATGAAATCACCCGAATTAATATTGTCCAACACGATACAGCAATTCCATAGTACATTATAGTAGAATATAGCAACATATTTTTTGACACTTTCGAAAGTTATCTGGTGCATTACTCGTCGTAAATTATTTATAGCATATCCACCCATGAAAATTTTTGGTTTAACGAAAGCATAAAAAACACCCACAAGCTAACAATAGATGTTCCAAAGGAAATTGCATCAATAAATATTCCGATTCTTTTTCAATTACATATAGGTCTGGGTAGCCCGGGTAACGGATCTCGGTAACGTTTATGCCCGGTATTTAATGAAGCTGGCTTGTAATAAGAACAATAAGCATATCATTTTTAATAAATCGGGCATGTGCCCAAATAAGAAGTCAACAAGGCTTATCCTTCTCCACTCTTTTCCTTGTAAGATTTGGATTGCTGATTTTTTTTGGAGTTTTTTACCTCGTAATAATACCATAAAAATAGAATCATTCTCAGATAAATATGGGAATATACTGAGATAAGGAATCAAGCCAGTCACGGTTGTTACCATGGCGCTAAAGATAAATATTCTCACAGTTAGGCTATTAAGTAATTCATAGCTGATACGAATGGATCGATTATTATTCATCGTGTGCTCTGTAAAGATGCTAAGAAACCTGAAACGTATATCTTTTATTCCTTTAATGTAAGTCAAATAATTTCATGCATTTAAGCCTGGCTAATTCTTAAATTACTATAAATAATAGTTCATTTAACTTTCGTATCACCAATCAAGAAAACAAAAGGTTTATTAATTCATATCAGGTAGCATGCAAGTATAGGAAACTCAAGAGTTAAATTATTTTATGAGAAACGTAAAAGCCCATATTTCACCTGCAATAGAAGCCATGATGGAAACTAATGATCTAACTCCGAACCGCAGAGAGTCATCGAGTATTTAAAATACTAATCATTCAAAAAATTAGCGCTAGCAAAACCCTTTCGAATAAAATAGAGAAATTAATTTTAAATTTAGGGTCAAAATCGAGTTCCAACCTTAGAAAAAGGAAGGATAGGGGCCGATTTCCAGACATTATTTGTCGATTCAGCAATACAAAAAACTAACATGAGCACATAACTGACTATAATACAACACTTTCTGCTAAAAAAAATTCCTTAGCGTACAATAAAGTAGCCACCAAGAATGGATTTGCCAAGCACCAAACGGCTTAACATGATTGGAAATGGTATGGAAAGAAAACTGGAGACTAGCTCGATCAAACGGTCATTTTCTTTTTACCTCGCTACCACCGTACTCCCAACTGGCTAAGCTTTAATCGGCGCCTCATCGATCAAGAGAACTGCGACCGGAATACAGCCGTCCATCAAAAGGGTAACTCGAGGGAGAATATGTCAAAGGTATATCACGGGAGAGGGGCGAGGAAATGGCACTCAAAGGCGACCTCATAAGGAAGTAGCGTGTGAAAAGTGGAACGCAGGCTGAACATCTTGATATTAGAAATCCCCTCTCCAGATAAAGGTTTCTTGAAGGAAATAGAAGGCGTCTTCGATTTTTTCTTGCTGTGTCTCTTTGCTTTCTCGATCGCCACACGTGATCTAGCAATGAGACAATATTAAGTAGAACGGGAGGTTTGAGTTTTTTTTTCTCCTTGTCGAGTCAGCAATTTCCTCCTCAAATTATAGGACCAATTGTAGAGATGTGCGTGCATTGGGTACATTAGAATACCACAAGGCAGTCGGGGAAAATTTATTCCAGGTAACAGCTTGCTGTATACGTAGGGACCGTTATTTTAGCTGTCAGCCATGGCCGTTTGTGAATTTGTACCAGGATATTTGATTATAGTTTGCTCAGAAATTTTGTTTTTCCCCTCGTTAACGTCGATGTTTCCTTACTCCATGACGTGTGTTTTTCTCAACAATGTTCATGATACCTATATACAGAGGCGGATCTACGCGAAGGGCCTATAGCCCATTGGGTGGAAACAGTTACTAGGTAAAATCGAAGTATTTGATATATTAGATAATACTATTTGATTTATTTGATGGTATATATTCAGGATCCATCAAGGGGGCTATGGCCCATTGGGTGGAAACACACACTGGGTAAAATCGAAGAATTTGGAGTTATCACTTTGCACAAAAGTGTTAGGTTATGTTTTCCTGCATATTTACCTTCTTTAACGAATTGAAATACAAATTAGCTCTAAACTTAGGGTCTATTTTATATACTTTTGGCATATTACAATCCAGAGGGAGATGCAGGGAGGGGCTAGATCCCCCCTTGGATATTCAATTTACACTAGATAGAATCGTAATATTAGCTCCCCCTTGTCTTTATCCTGGATTCTCCACTCCCTATATATACCTCGCCACTCCCTATATATACCTATTTAAGCATAAAAACGGTACATTTTGAAACGGAAAGTACGAAAGAATATATGTAACATATATTTTCGTTTTCATTCACATAGCGCAGGAATTAAGAAAATCTCGAGGTTTTTCATCAAATCGAAAGACATATCACTGACGAGACTAACATAATTCTGAAAACAATACTTAAGTATTTTTCCGTGGTGTTCAAAAATTTTATAATCAATAAAAGGTAAACAATAATTTAAGCGTGTAACGAATCTGTACGAACGGAAACCATTAATATAATTTAACAGCATGCGATAACGAACTCGGATTAAACAACGAGAATTGTAGTAGCTTTAAGCGATTTAAAACAAATGAATCTCTCGAACTTTCTCTTTTAAAGCTCTCAAAAAGCAATTTCATTCTCAGAAATTCAATCCCTTCCCTTCCCCTTTTTTGCTGTCACAGCTCTTATACACATACGCTAAGAGCAGAGATGAATACCAACAAGGATAAAAGTAAAAAAAAAAGTTTTTATGAAATTAGATATTCTTTGAAACCAGTTGATTATAATTTGAAATAATGTATATATTTAACCCTTTCAGTAACAGACTTTTTTCTTTATGTTGTTAGAAATTGTTTTTTTTTTCGGAATTTAACCTTATAAAACCTTTTCAGAAAATTTGCCAAAGAATCTGGTAATCTTTCACGCAGTAAATTTTGCGGTCCATGTCCATAGCTAAGGACTGATGTACAGCTCAGGAAGTAAAGCCTGAATCACACGATCATTTTTTTTTTGTCGCGAAAGTGATCACTATCGAGATCACTTTTCCCGTCGCGAAAAACAATCGCTCTAGCGATCATTTTTCTGAATCACACGGTCACTCCCGCCGTCGCTTTTCGCATCATTTCCAATATCACAGCTCGTTGTCATAGGACCCACATCACGAAATTATATAGCGTGTTTGTTTATTTATGTCGTTCCCACAATTGTCAAACGTTGCGCTGCAACAGCTCCATTGGGGAATGCGTTCCGATTGGCTGATATGGGGTTTTAGTGACGGCTTTAGCGACGGAAAAAGCGACCGAGTGGTGAAAAATAGCGATGGGAATCCTCATCATGATCGCGATCGCGAAAAACAATTGCCGGCGGCGATCATTTTGCGCAGTGATCACTTTCGCAACGAAAACAAATGATCGTGTGATTCAGGCTTAAGATTCCTCTTAAGGTTACGTCAATTTTAATGGACGCCAAGGGTTAATGCTTTCTAATTATATGAGTATTTCAAAGCTAACCCTATTGACCCCATTATATCGGATATTTTAACTGATTATCATGCGGGTGATAATTAGGATTTACAATATCTTGAAGAATATGTCACTAATAATGTGAGTGTTTTTAAGCTAACCTTAGTGACCCCATAACAACGCATAACTTTAACTAATTGATATGCGGGTGATGAATAGGATTTACAACCTCTTGAAGCATATTCCCCGTTATAAATTTTTTATGCCCTTAGGTTACGATTAAGTCTCAGCGACAGATTTAGCCGCATCCTAGGGAAACTCCTTCCAACTTCAACGTGATTAAGACGAGATGGAGTCAACTTCTCAAGTTAATTACTCAGCAGAGTTGAAGGAAATTAAAGAGAAGAGCGCTCTGGTGAATGCTTGAAGTCGTACGAATGTCTTCCAGTGCGGTTTCCGCTGGTTACAAGGAATTTTCACACCATACGACGAAGTTGCTTTTTTAATGACTATTTTATATAGTTTAATGAAATTAATGGGGAAATAACACATTAACAAAGCATCACTAGCTTTTTCCTTTATATAATTACTATAAAGAGCGAAAAACATTATGAATTTAGCGAGTTCCACTCTCAGGATCCATTAAAGTTACAACTCGGTTTTTGAAAGGAAGAACCAACTCGTTTCCAGGAAATTACACCGAGAAATATTTTGCATAGCAACGGGAAAAATTTTAGCCTTAGTATAGCGAAAGCCATATAAAAGTCACCTTGGTGTAGTTAAAGAGAAGAGCATTTATAGTGAATGCTCTGAGTCGTAAGAATGTCTCCCAATGTAGTGAGTCTTCCACTTCCATTGGAGTCATCCTTAAGTGTACCACTTACGGACGTCGCTAAGTGGTTTGCTGATTGTAATGCCAACGATAATTTCGGAAGTAATTACTATTTCAGTGCTTCTACTTTTTGAGATAACAAAGCACCCAAAACGTATCTTAAAATGTAAAGATATAATTTAGCTAAGAGTGCTCGGTGATTACAAAAAGTTGCACAATGAGGTGAAACAACTGTCTTTCGTAGCATATTTTATGAATGGCCCAGCTAAAATCTATGCCTAACGTGCTTCCCATATCAACGTCCCTAAAGCCTATTCTGGATTAGCGCTAGCGCTACAAAAGGTAAGTTGTATTCGATGAAGTCAATACTGATGACAACAATCGAAGATATCACCATTTTATTGCTTTCCATTCATTAATAAATTAAGACATTTTTACATAAAATTATTAAGTTAATGAACTCATGAATTACCGGATTGAAATAAATTAGGAAACATATAATATTCAACAGAATGAAAGTGCACAAGCCTAAAAACAACACCAGTATTCCACTAAAGGTAAACTTTAAAACTGGATCTTACGGTTCGAGTAATGGATTATTCTTCTGAAACCAATAGGTTTGGGGTTTATACACAACTATAAATTGTACTTGATTTTTAGGAGTACAACTTATCCAAAGTAGTTACATTACGGTTGCGACATTCATTCGTTTTCATACCTATCACGCCGGCTGAACAACACGCGGGCAATGATAGGATAGGCGTAAATTTAGTTTGAAATACGGTTAAAGAGTTAGTTTTTTCTCAGTTACACATTAATCCGTCGCGAAAGATAAAAAACATTACGACAAATTTGGCGAATAATTCACATATTACAACCATCATATCACATAAATGAAACTTTTCAAAAAAATACAGCTCAACTGTTTTTCACCAAATTAATGCGTGTATGTTTTATTCATATTCTTTTTCTTCTATAAGAATGTTAACTATTTTATAATAGCCATTAGTTTTGTTATTTTCCAAACACTAAATTAACAAAAAATGTAGGCACAGAAATTTCATTAAAAAATATGCGAAGATTCAGGTAGCCGTAAAGAAGAATCTGAGGTGAAGCTCTCTCCCGAAAACGCGTAGCATATCAATTTTCATAAGAAAAATAGAATAATCTATGAATAAAAATGTTTTATACTATATGAATATCATATTTTTGTGCATATAAATACAATACAATATTTTAGCGAAATGAATTCGCCATTTTGCAGAAATTATGACTTATCTCAAATATGAAAGACTTTAATCAATAAGTGTCGCCTATCTTTCTATATTTTCATTATAAGCTGTAAACTAGGACAGAATAGCGGCGATGTAGCGCAACTAGGGAAGGAATCCTTTTCGTACCGTGGGTGACAATCTTCATAAAATAAAAGAACCTTTCGATATAAATCCCACTAATTGGATCATTGAGCGGCCGTTCATCCCAAGTCTTTATACTCAGAGAAAAAAGACCAGAGAGAGACCAAAGAAAGCTCAGGATTCCTTCAAGACTTGCGAAAGACGAGAGAATTAAGAAAATCCCTTCGAGAGTCCACTTAAGCGCACCGGATTAAGGGGACAGGGCCAGGATTGGGGTGAATTAATATTTCCTAGCTCCGATGAATAAAAAGGCAGGACACGAAAGAAAGCGATTTCCCCAATTCATAACTATTTCACCGAGATAGAGCATTTAGTTCTCACTTCTATCAGGACTGCCTGAATCTAAGCAATAATTAATGATATTATTGTTTATCGTTTATTAGGGTTTGTTATCCACCAAAAGTATTCTAAAATAAATACCCCATAGATCCCATGCGATTATTATAAATTGAAATAAAGGTTTTAACACCCATATGAATCGAGGAAACGATTTATGACCACATTTTATCCACACAGAAAAAATATAATTTACTCACAAAGTGATTCGACCCGAAATTAGGTTGGTATAGGTGAGGGTAGAGCTCAACCCAGAGCTATAAACAGGATCTCAAAATTTCACGCACTCAGGGTAGCGGAGTTTGATCCTATCCCTCACCTACCTTTGTTCAAAGACTTCGGCCGGAGTTTAAACCTACTACCTTCCTGTCAAAAGCCAAGTGTTCTATGCAATGGGCTAATCATCATCCCCAAAATTACAATTAAATTATTAATTGGAATAGACCAAATGAACATATATCCAATACACTCATTTAATTGCTTGAACGGGTTCCACAAAGCAGTAGCAAGCCAATTCACGTAATGCATCTTCGCTCAGTAACGACGCCCTCTACTCACTGTGCTACCACGCTCCTGCGAAATATCATAAAAAAGTGAAAATTCATTGCCATATTATGATGTAGAATGAGTTATGCTCGAGTTATTCTATAGGCGTGTTTACATGATGTGTATAACCGCGCTGATACATGCTTATACACATTCTCCATCAAAATTGCTCCGTGTTACCACCCAAAATCGCCGGCCGCGGTGGCGGTAGGGTAAAGTCTTTGCCTACCAGTGCAGAGGTCTCGGGTTCGAATTCCACCTGGGTGGATTTTCACCCATCCGTGGCATGGATGCATGTGAATTTCCATCTACTTAATTCCGAGAAAGGAATTTCGTCCGAAATCCTAAATTCGGTATAAAAATGTATACTGAATTATTATTATTAAAATTGCGCAAACTCACGAATGTGGGCCCAGAAAATAGACACCGCGGTATTAGAACGGTGATCCGTTCGGGTCCGAGAGTTCGTCCACCCACCAACTTGCGTCGCGAAATTCATAGTGTAAACACGGATTGGATAAGAAAAAAATGGACCACCTTCGTTTTATGAAACCTTCGCTTTATTATTTATGGTGAAACAGGTATGATGAAAGATCGGCACAAAGTGCTGTGAGAAAGCACTGTATAGTCAATAAATTTGGTTGACGAATAAAGGATTAACTATTATTATTTTCATTAAAATTGCGCTATCCGAGAATGTGCGACTAGAAAATTGTCCCGATTAATAATGAAAGACACTTTGTTTCTTCCACAAGTTACACCTTGATACTGTTGCACCATTTTCAATTGATAGTGGTGTAACAGCCGAAACCGGTAACAAAATAGAAATTTTTATAAACTTGTGGAAGAAACAAAGTGCCTTTCATAATTAATATGGAGCCCTTCCACCACGTACATGCACCACGTACATTTTCGATTTAAATTGTCCCGATTCCAATCCTGTGGATATATCCGAGAATTAGTCTATACCCCAACTTGCACCGCAGAATTCATAGCGCAAACACGGGTTAGATAAGTAAAAAAAATGGCTCGGGCCACCTTCGTATTGTGGTGAAGCAGCCGTAATGAGAGATCGTCACAAAGTGTCGCATCGCCTTCCCACCTGCATCCCCTTCATCTGCATATCTCTGCAAGAGTCCCAGCAGTCTCCCCCACCCACTCACTCTCCTTAAGCACGTACTCTTCTCAGCTCCTCAACCACCCCACCCCACCCGACCACTCTACTCCCTCTCCGTTTAAATCCACGCTCCTTCCCCTCTTACCCCTCCTCCGCTCAACCTCCCCCCCCCCCCTACCCACTGTTTTAATCAATCAGGCTAGCACTGGGCTTCCCTTACCACCCTTCCACACCCATTCTCCCCCCACCGTCTCCCTTCCTAAGGGCCTGTAAAGTTTCTTAAGGCTGCTTCACAGAAAAAATAGCTATAAATACAGGGATATTCTAAATGATGGACCCATTTTTAAGAAACTCCGCATTTATTCAAGTACCGACGCAAAATGAACAAGCTTCATAAGATGGAAAGAACAAGTTTCAAAGTTTCTCTATAATGTGTGATATCAATTTAATTTAATGAATTCAATAATTTGTAATCATTATTTTGTTTTTAATAATTATTTAATGACAGGAAATGTGACCTGGCTCTTCATTTGTGGCCACCGAGATCTCCTGATCTCACACCCAGCGACTTATCTTATTTATATCTTATGGGGTTATGTGAGGCCTCTTTCAACCACTCTGAACGATATATGCGGAACCGGATCGCAGTTGCCGTGCACTCAACAACAACTGATACGCATTCGCGTGAGAGGGACGAGTTAGGCTACGGCGTCGAAGTTTTCCCTGCAGCCAACGGTGGCCTCATGGAACATTTATCATTGAGAATAACCCTGTACATATTAGAATTAAAGAAAAAATATCGCCTCGCAGCTTTGGAGTGCTTATAGAAATAAACAGTGTGGCCTGGACGCCATATATAATTTTTCTTCAGTACTATGACGGCAAGCTGCCGCACGCAAGGAGTTGAAAATGAGACAAGTTGTTTGTTAGCCGTATCGATATCTTTTCCGATGTTTACTTCCCAATTATATATATACGTCATTTTTCATTCATGGCTGATTTCTTCCACGATTCACTGTTATTACCAAGGGGGCTGGATAGAGGAGGTCCAATTCCATCCCGTACAAGGCTGATTTATGTTGCAACTACGGTTGCATCTTAATCGGCTTTCAAAAATGTCCACGGCGCGGTGACGAGTGGAATTCGACCATATCTATCCCAATATTTTGCAGTCTAGTGTTTGTAGATGCGAGGAATAGCATTAAAAAGGAAGGAATTTGATAGATCACATCATTATGCATATGAATTTCTGTTAACGAGCCTAACTATATTCCCGGCCGAAGTCGCATTTTCGGGCGCTTGAAAATTTTCACTTTTCATTTGATCGAGAAAAATATATACCGTAGTTTAAAAATCTAGAAGCGTGAAATATGTACTCCAAAAGTAATAATCTTTCGATTTAGGCAATAAAAAATAATAGGAAACCACACTGTTGGTTGAGATTCATTAGTTGAATATGCTACAGTAGGACAGCAAGATTTATTTTCATGAAGGAGTACGAGCATCAATATCCATACTGAAAACTCAGTTCATTAGTCAAATAACATACATTTCAACATTAAATGGGATAATAAAATAAGAATAGTAGGAAAGGTAAATGAAGCGTACGACTAAGATAAAGTCCATGCATATCCTATGGATATGATTAAATTAATCATCATTTTCACGCTAACTTATGCTCTTTTCTCAGCCACAAAAATTTCCACAAGGCAAAACATTTTTAAATTGAAGACCAAAAAGGCTTTTAAAACATGAAAAATTTCGTTTTTAAACTTATTTTCACCCCAGATAAAAATCCTTCAACAAAATTACGAGTACATTCGAGTAGAATTTCGTTTAAAAGCTTTGATTAGATAATTCATTTGACGGCCGCAAAATTTAACAGAGGATTCTGGGAGTAGTGAGTCTTGAAAATAACTAAATACTCATGAACGAGAAACTGGCGAACTTCCAAGGTAACTTTGAGAGACCTCCGTTTAAATAGGTCATCACGCCCGATCAGTGGATCAATTAACTGATAGAAAAGTTAAATCCACCAAAATATTGGGATTTTTTTTCAGTAAATGAAACACAGGGATTAAATATGATGGTCGATTAGTTTTCTATTAAATATCGGAACAAAATATCACTCAACCCGAGCGCGTAATTCCAGCCGAGAACTAAAAACTCCTCGCGAATGGGAATCAGGGCTGTTAATTGAGGTTCAACATTCCATATGATATAAGTTAATGCCCACAAAATTGATTCGATTTATAATTTAAAAGAATGAAAATAGTCAGGTAACTGATCGTTAATATGAATGTTGATGAATTGAAAAGAAATATTATAGCGATTATCAATTAAATACAAAAGAATAAAAAGAGTCAGGTTTTCGATTGTTCACGTAAATATTGATGAATGAAAAAGAAAAAAATGAAAAATATCAAATGCGAGGCAGAAATAGGAGCAATTAGGAGGAATTAAAACAAAACCTATAAAAAACGCTTTTAGAAAGACCTTTAAGCAATTATTCGTGCAAAAAACAATTAAATTTCTCTCGATTAAACATAAAATGGATACTGCATTTCTCTTTCGCTTTAAAATAATTATATATAAGTTAATTTTTTCAAAGAGGTTACGATACTCATATATAACATCACGTGAGTTACTTATTATTAGTAAAATTTTCCCGTTATGCGTAGCGATATAATAAACCACCACGGACAAAAAAATAGTTTCATGAATGTGAATATTCATGTTGCTGATACAGAACTGGAATCAGCTTTTAAAATCAAACAAAAACGGTCTCAACTCTATCAAAACTAATCCTTCCCAAAAAAGTTCAGGAATTATCACAATCATTTTTACTCAAAGTTTATACCGATGACGAACGATAAAAATATTTTGGCTCATGGTTCGAATATTAATGTAAAAACTTATTAAATAAAGATTAGTATCATCGGTTATATTAATCAGCAGTGTACAATTTTTGTGAACCTTTCACTTAGCAAAAATTGTTTTTTATCATAAAAAGATGTGTACTGTGCACTCTGTTTGCCTTGGATTGCACATGAGTTCTATGCTTTTGCACTTATTCTGTGTCTGAAATGCAGTCTCTGAATGCAACTCACTACATTTTTTTCATGGGCAGCTTTCGCAGTATCGATGAGGGCCAAGAAAAATTCTTAAACATTGTCGGGGGGTAAATAATTGCATTGTTGCGGTGTAAACTTTTTCTCTTCACTCACGCAGTGATTTAACTAGAATGCTGTTTTAGACAGGTGAGGGTAGAGCTCGCCCCGCCACATCCTCGAGGAACCCAAAGGCAATTGACACAAGTTTCACGCAAGTAAGGACTAAGGGTAAGAGTACATTTTCCTTCAAATGCGTAAAGGACAACCCTAAATACTCTCTTCCGAAACTTATCTGAAGCCCAGGTAAATCTCATTGTCTCGCTCCTACCTTTTCCTCATAAACTATCTTGCCTCCATCTCATTGATCTATGTCTTTTTATTCGCTTCGACCCCTCCAGCTTCTGAAAGGGGATCCTTTATCCTTCCCTTTTGTTCTCTCCGGCTATATATCCCGTGAAGCCAGAGCCTTTCTCACCTTCCACGTAATTCAAGATAACGGAGCCCTTGTCCGACCGGGATGAGGCGATATACTTCACTTCTTTACCCTCCGAAACAAAGCAGGGGATTCTGGGTATTTCGGGACGCGTCCTATCTCTCCTCCCTCCCTCCCCTTGCCCACCCCCTGTCGGACGCAATCAAAATCACCACGGGGGGGTGGGGGGGGGGGTTGAGCGTGGGAGGGAGGGGTCATTTAACGCAGTGGGGAGTTTAGTCTGTCCCCTGACAATACCATTGAGAAAATCAAGAAGGTATTAACCCCGAGAAATTGCTTGGATAGAGAGAGGTTTCGGCGTAATGATCGGATTAGGGGAACGGTTAGCGAGATGACAGGAATTTCTGTCAAACGAGGGATGGCATTAGGGTGGATGTCATATGACGCTTAGGCCACCAGATGTTGTTAATATTCTCATATCGTTAACGAGAAATATCAGTTAATATATTTATGCTGTGTGCAATAATCATTCACCAACGATGTTAAGGCAAAATATAATAATGATGATGATGATGATGATAATAATAATAATAACTTGACATAAAACAGTGGAACTTGACTTGGTCCGTAGAGTGCGGAGAAACCTTGCAAGATAGCAAGAGGGAAAATAAAGAAGATAATTATAATAAAATACAAAAATCAGTCAACCTGTATAGTGTACACCTGTCATATTGTCCGACGATTCTTATCTGTAGAATAAATGGAAAAACCACAGATGAACTTTACTTCGTCCATTCACTGTGGAAATAACCTTGCAAGATAGCAAGAGGGAAAATGAAAAATATGATAATGACGATAACAATTATGATTTTATTCCGCATTAGATAAATACAATAAACAGTTATACAATGATTTTTGTGGGATATCGGTGCAGTATCTGGACAGTATCTCTTTTTCGCGGTCACCAACTCGATCACATACATAAATAAAAATATAGAATGATAGTATGTTGCTACTATTGAAGTTAATATTTTTGGCATTATTGTTTTACGTCATAGAAATTTTGAATTTGTGAAGTTGATTATCTTTTATTAGTGTTTTTTTTTAAGCTTCTCGCCGTTCATTTGTTTTGTTATAGAGGTTTCTCTCTCAGAGTACGAGTACGTTACGCGTGTAACTCGGTATGACTGATGCAGCATGTGGTAATTTGTATAATAATTAGCTGTTGATTATGAAGTGTGGCGATTTTTATTTCTGATAGCTACTGGAATTACATAAATGCTATCATTAGTGCTGAATAAGTTAGTAATGAACCGATGGTTTGAAGCAAAGCTGTAAGATACTTTAGTATAAGGACTTGTTTTTGAGTTACCAGAGAATTGGAAGCATTTTTTTATACAAACCGATTTGTTTGTAATATGCTGTACTTACTTTTTTCATATGCTCAAAGTTTGGCCAGATAAAATAAGTCTTTATCCTTTGAAATTATTTTTACAAATTTTATACAAATACACCGCAAAATACACCGAAAGAAAACCTAGTTCAAAACAAGCACACCATACCCCAGGATGGCTCAATGTCCCTTTGAGCCACAGGTCTAAATCCTCTCTCGATATTTGAATGATATTTGTTTCTATGTGTAAAAAATTGAGTAGCTATGTTTTTTAATTTAGAATTTAAAAGAATAAAACTTTGTGATGTCCACTAAAATATTTTTATAGGCTCGACCCGGGTCATCTAGTTAGTTCAAGTCGTCTTAGTAGTATCGTCAGGTGACTGATCATGCTTATGCCTAAATATATAGGTAGCAATATCAAGTGATGACAGATAGGATAGGGGTAGGTGGGAATTGTCATGTGGGATGAGAAGGGGTAGGTAAGAACGTTAGGCTGTGGTTTTTCCCCGAGTTGATGGGTCTCCAAGCAGTGTGAGGGAGAAGAAGCGGGTCATGTGTTTTTGAAAATTTATATCCACCGATTCCCTATTAAAATGAGCGGTGGTGCGATCAGGATAGGTTACGTGAGATTATTACATTCCAGTAGCTACAATTTGTACAATTATTATAAGCTATAAAATGTCTTAGCTCATGGAATAAATGGAACTCTGCCGTCTTTGGTTACCACATAAATGCAATAATTAATGCAATATTTGCATTACTGATGATGCGGAATATATAGGGAACTATATTTCGAAGATTGATGCTAAACCGACTTGATGCGGGAGAAAGGCACCACGAGATTGTAAATTATACATCCAGAAGATTGCAGAGAGCGAAGTAAAAAATTTTTGACGATACTTAGTGGAAAAGAATGAAGATCTGATGGAACATGTGTACAAAAAAACGAAGGTAGATATTGGTAAAACAATTTTGTATCCTCCTATTTAAAGATACCTGGGATAGAAAGGCTATCGCTCTATACAAAAATGTAATTGGAAACTATTCTGCGATAAATTTCAGCGATGAAGCCTGAAAGCAACAAACGCGATAAAAGAACTAAATAAAACATAAAACCAGTCAAATGCACACAGTTCTAATCCAGTTACAAGGCAAAATGGATATATTACAGTAACTACCTACACAAATACGCGTACCAATCAATTAAATGCTCAGGAGAAAAAAACATTACCTACGTCTCTATTCTTTCATTCGATGCATTTTTACAGTAGACGAGCATTATTATTTGTTCTAGTGAATTTTTTCATTAACAGTTTAAAAAAATAGCTGGGGAAGCTTTCGTTACACCCACCTAGTATCGAAATCCAATTTCAACCTTATTTTCAACAGCAAGGTTACGGGTTCAATCCGAATTTTTTTCCTCCCACGGAGACGATATTTCCTGTTAAAGAGGAGCCGTCGAAAAGGCTACTGCGATGTTTCCAACGGAAAACTTTAAAATAGTGTCTCTCGATTTTTTTGCGAACAAGTTAAAAAAAAAACCTGCGGTGACAATGAAATCTTAGCAAAAAACATACCACGTTGGCACAGATTCGGGCTATCGTTGTGCCACTGAGACCGTATTGCTCCGTTTGTTTTTTTTTTAATCCGGATCCGGGTCATGGGAAAAAACAACGAGTGGTCGATATCGGGAACAAATAAACTCTCTCATTAAAGAGAGTGGGGAAGAAGGGGGTTGAATGGATGGGGAAAGGATGAGATAAAGGCACAACGTGATTGTCCCCGAGTCCCAACGGGCTCGTATAAAGACATCAAGGTGTGCGAGAGCGTGCTGTCCGTGTGGGCATGACTACCTTCTCTCTTGCGCGACCCGTGTCTTTTTTTTTCTTTTTCGTTTCCACCGTCCTCAACACACCGGGGCGACCTGTTTTTCCGAAAAAAAAAATCATTCCGAACACAGCCTTTCTTTTTTTGCATGTGCAAACGGCAAATGCATAAGGGGAGGGTCGTCGTAGCCCCTTGAAATGAGGAAAATAAAGAAATGAAATTATGCCCTGCAGTCTGAATTAGTTTAATGAATAACAGGTGTGACTGCTGATATTCTGCCAAACAATTTTACGGTTTTTTCACGCCCTCATCACACCTTTTTTTTCCGAAAAAAAAAACATTCCAAACACAGCCTCTCTTTTTTTTGCAAGTGCATACGGAGCATTGGTGTACATGAGGGTAGGGGTATGAGCCCCTTGAAACGAGGAAAATAAATAAAATAAAATATTTACTGCAGTCTGAATAAGTTTAATGTATAATGCGGCCGCTGATATCCTGCCATGCACTTCCACGATTTTTTCTTCTTTCGTTTCCACCGTCCACAGTACGCCAGGGCGACCTGTTTTTCCGAAAAAAAATATTCCAAACACTGCCTCTCTTTTTTTTGCATGTGCACACGGAGCAAAGGGAAGAGACCCTTGAAATTAGAAAATTAAAGAAAAAAATTACAAATACCGTAGTCTGCATTAGCTAAATGAATAATGCACATGGTCACTGATATTCTGTCGTACATATTACTGTTCGTACATTTTTAATTATATTAATAAAATTAATAAAACATCGCGGGATAATCTTATTTAAAATAAGATAGTATCATCAGAAAGGACTCAGGGCGTCACTTTTTGGGAGGGTGCTACCTTCATTCTCGCGAGTATGTAATACTTTTAATCAATTCCACACTTATTTTTCGACACAGGTTTCGACATCTCAGCTTGTCATTCTCAGACTACACACGAGTATGAGCAACTGCCTCTGTAACTAGGCTCATATTTTTATGTAGGTACCTTAATAATGACAAGATAAGTTGCCGAAACTTGGGTTGGAACATAAACAAGTGTAGAATTGACTAAAAGCATTATTTTTTCGTAAGAATGAAATAAGCTGACCAAACCTAACCTAAGAATAGGACACTAACCCTTAACCAAACATAGGGAATGCGGGTAATTAGTTTTTCATGCCATTTATTGAAGTCCTTTATATTTCAGTTCTTTGAGTTAAATTTAGGCTTGAATATAATTATATCCTTGAGTAATATATCATATCATATCATATTTATTATAGCCCAGTGGCGTAACTAGAAATATGCTTTGGGGGGGATGGAATAGCCTGGGGTGGCGACTCCCTCCCCCCCTCAGGCAATGGGGTGTCCGGGAAAAATTTCGAAAAATGACATGCCTGGAAATACATTTTACATCATTTTGGCACCAAAATTTTAACTTCAACCAGATAGATCACCCCACCCAAAGCCTCTGAGAAATGAAAGAACTATTAAAAACTATTGTCTAGTATACACATGTAGGGGAACCCGAGGCGGAACGGGGTAAGCAATTTTTTTAAGTGCGAAAAAAGGTGCTCCGTAAGCGGCAATATATAGTCCAGATTGGTGTTGATTTACTTATAAGCAACACCAATCTGGACTGGTTACAGTTATTGCCGCTTTTTATCATGATTCAAACGGTTAGCTTTACATTTCGTTATGAATGTCTTATTCATCATAAAAGATGAATGTGACATCCTTTATTATACTGTTGGTAGTTAGTAGCAGTGGTAGCAGCCGAAGCTAACTTCACCGTATTTACAGTCGCAGTGATTTCGAGTATTCAGTGATTTAGTCACCGGCAGTGATCGGCTACTTCTCTTCAAACACGTCATCATCATCATCAGTCAACAATCCTAAGTTGGTTTGACGCAGCTCTCCACTCTCCACTTCTCTCTCCTATCCGCTAACCTTTTCAGAGCGACGTATTTCTTCTCTTTTACATCCGTCTCTTCAATCACAGGCAGCGATATTCGAGACTCAAATCACCGATGGCGGCGCTGAAGGCAGTGACGTAATTTTCCAACATGTCCGACGCATCGAGGATATTGTTCTGATGATAACATAGGTGTAACAGGATGAATCGTCGAGCCACTGCGAAAATTAAAGTATATAATATCAAGGAAGATTTTTCGAAGTTTTGAGGAGGTATTTCGATTCCAAGAGGCAACGAGAAATAGCAGTTGAGACTAAGGAATAATTATATTATAGCTGAAATATCCACTACTTTCTCACGGCGTTTCCTGAAAGGGTTCCTAATGACAATAAATGCGTGACTCCGATGAAAAACATTATTCTTAGTAGGCTAGAAAAGAAGAAGTGCAATGCGTCGGTTACCCCAAGTGCATAAAAAAAAACAAATCACCGTCCCAGTAAATGATGAATTGTAGCAATGAATGGCAACTATAAGGCATTTTACACGGATATGAATGCTTAAAATATATTGCTTACGAACTTATGGCAGCTAATTACCAAAAATATAATTAGAAAAATCAGTAAATTCCCAGGAATACCAATGATTTGTCAACGTGGTTTTCTAAGGAAATTGCTTGGTATCCTCTGAGCTCTACTTCCGAATTCGGCCAATTGTTGGCGTAATATTTGTCTGAATTCTCGAATATCGCTCATCACTTGGTAGCAGCCTGTGCTATATTCACAGAATACAGTGATCCAATCACAGTGATTTCGAGTATTAAGTCACCGATAGTGACTGCTACTTTTCAGTAACGGTGATTCAATCACAAATGTCACACAAATCCACTCTCATCCTACACTTCTATTCCTCTTTGCACGCACATTGCGGGTTGGTATGTAGACGAACTGACATGCGGCCACGTCGAGTTTGTACCCTTCGTCACACAAATCCACTCTCATCCTACACTTCTATTCCTCCTCTTGCTTTCCTCTCTTCCTCCATCCTTCTCTCTCTCTTTCCATCTGTACCTGTCCCTCTCAATTTCCCTCCTCATCTTTCCCCTTTTCCTCACTCACCCGTCCGCACACATCTCTTCGCTCTCCTTCCCTCGCCTACCCTCGCACTCCCATTTGCTCCGGATCGGAGACTGATGGACAGTCGGAGCGCACTGTTCGTGGGGGGACTTGAAAAATAAATGAGGGGAAAGAAACTGTTGCTGTCCGCTCCACTCTTCGGGTCAGTCCGCCTCGTTTCCCTTCCATCGACGGACCCGGCCCTGAAACCCACGTCCACGACCCCAATCTTTTTCCTTCATCATCACGAATCGGTTGCACGGACGCTGTTTTTTTTGTGGAAGCAGTAGGTTTGGGTTTAAGGGTGCGTCGATGGCCAAGGTCATAAGCACCGCGCACAATGTAATTGAAAACATTATAATAAACCAGCTGACCCGGCAAACGTTGTTTTGCCATATAATTATGACTGAAATTTTGCCATATAAATGAAATTATGATGTCATGCCTGGCCAATCCTATGAGTTAAAAAAACTCCGCTAGATAATTTACAGATCCGCTTACATCGCAAACTGTATTGATAGAAGAGATGTCAAACTACATCAACAATACTGATGGTCGTCAAGGGGACAGTAAGCTAATAACGCTAAAATTTCAGCTTACTTGGATGTTTTTTTTCCTAAACTTACCGTAAATCACGTGAAAAACGAAATTCAATGCAAGAATAAAAATGTGCATTTCATTTTCTTTCCAAAGGCATGTGTCTCAACTTATTGTGAGCATTATCACTAATTTAAATAGGCTAAAGAAAAAAACTCTGCAAGCATTAAAAACGAACTTTACATGTGTTTCTTATGGAAATGATTCAGGGCCCCTTCCAGGGCCTCATGGACCCTGGAGAAGAATGAAAAATAGTTTACAATATATTCTCAGTCCTACTGAACATACACACAAAATTTCATAGGAATCGGTCCAGCCGTGTCGGAGGAGTTCGACTACAAAAAACCGTGACAAGAGAATTTTATTATTATAAATTGTATTCCAAATTTAATCGGGCAGCAGTTGAAGATAAGGAAATAAAAAATATTGTACACATTATATTCATCTACATGTACATACTACCCCACAAGCCGCCTAAAAAGGCGAGAGGCCTTTTTAGGCGAGAAAAGAGGTGGTTTTAGGACACTAATCGTCAAAATCAAAGACCATTGAAAGCAAATGCTCAAACAAAATTACACTGAGTATTTATAAAAGCCCTTTATGGTTTGGGGGAAAAACGAATTCGCATACTATCTGTTCGGCTAAATCATCATCATTGGTCAACAACCCTAAGATTGGTTTGACGCAGCTCTCCATTCCTCTCTCCTATCCGTTAGCTTTTCATAGAGACGCACTTCTTCCCTTTTAAATCCTTTATAAGCTGTCCTACGTAACTCAGTCGTAGCTACTCCAACTTTAAAACTCCCCAAAATATCTCTCTTCATTTATCGCTTCCGTCAGACATGGAAATATAGTAAGGGTCTATGATGGTGACCTCGTCGCTCCTAAAGACATCTATTCTCCATTGTTAAAGCAATCAAAGCCTAGCGCGCAGCCTCCGAGTCTATTGTATTTATAAGGCCAGTTTTTCTAACGAAAATTGAGGCACGGCTTAGGCGATCAGGGTCATCGCCCAGAGTGTATTCTAGGCTTGCCCTGACGTCTAGCCTTTGGCGCGTAATCCGCTACTCTTCATACTCCGTCAGGAGGTGTCTCACAGTGAGAGTGCAGTCACAAAAGCCACCGAGTCTTCTATTCAATGAACAGGTATGAGTTGGTCAAGGTGCGCCCGACTCTCAGTCTTATAGTTATGACCACCTCCCTACGACTCCTCCCGATAGACTATGTATGTTTTCGTGCTGAAAATCTAGTAAACATAAATAATTTTTCCCATATTTTATTTCAGTTAGAGATTAGGAAATGTTCTCTATCGCGGGAATCGAATGTAATTAGGATTATAATTGTCGAGTACGACTTCAAGATTTTTTCTTCAAAAAAATTGACGGAAATATTTTTTCATGATGGCTCGAGTGCTATTTTCGCTTATATATTAAAATTGATGTTCTCAATAAGGTGCATTTATAGTACAATGCTATTTTTTCTTCCCCATTGAAAATATTATCTTAATATGTCTTTTACGGGACAGATATTTTACGACAACGTTTCGCGGGGATGACGCCGAGGACACAGTGACCTTTTTTTTCCTTCGTGTCCTATGAACGACTATAATATCCAGTAATTTTTTTTTAAACCGTACTGATGCATCATGTGCGATTATTTTCAAATTAATCAATATCTTCCGACTGCATTTGTTTCTCGCAAGCTTTTAATTTCCTTCTTTAACCAATAAAATTAGGTTGAATATATTTTTTTTGGGCAGATGCACATTATTATTGCTCAGAATTTCAATCACAATATCACAATGTCATGCCCATTTTTATCGATTAGATGATCCTCAACTGAGATATACATCTAGGTCATCTTTGTAGATAGAAGGTAGCTCCCAATGCATGTTGACCCGTACTTCTAGTAAAACAGTAAATTGCCCGTTAAATGCAATTCTTTCAATCGATGCTTCAGAAATGACTATGCAAATTGTAGAAACAGGTGAAAAAGATGAGAAAGTATAGTGATTTTGATTTTAGAGCTCATTTAGTGAAGTAATAATGTATAAAATTATAAACCCTAATTCGAATAAAAACACATTTACTGTCCCCAAATAAGAAAAACACATAATGATTTATGCAATAGACATGATATGCTATAAGGCTGAGGATTCGCGGGTATACCAATTAATCAATTTTCAATTTTGCAATAACTCTGAGGTAACATAGATTTTCTTTGATTAAAAAAAATTTATTCCATAAATTTATATTTTTCTTGCCGTTTATTATGTGTTCTACTTCTATGACTTGAAAAAATTAAATCTACGGCCTTTGAAACAAAAAATTACACGTAAAGACTAATTCCAAGATATTTTCGTCATTAACCTAAGGCATCAACGGTAGAAGAAGTATTATAAACGGAAATATGAAAAGTTTACTACTTTATACAAGTAAAATTGCATGTGTGTAATGCGGGTTGCGTGAATTGTCAATTACTGGTGACGGGTGGCATACATGTATGTCATTAATGTTTTTTACAAATTGCGTTAAATAGAAACAAAAAAAATTGCAAATTCTGTTGAATTACTTCATACACCACCGTTATGAAGGAAAATCACCCATCCGTCACTGGAGGTTACGGCGAAAATATCATCCGCATTGAATGTGTTAATCAAATTCAAACCAGCGTCCGCGGGGAACTTGCCGTTTAATTACTTTCCAAATCTGGTTAATAAATGAGAGTAACAATCAGATCGGAAAAAATGGAAAGGCAGGCACAGTAAAATTTCGACAGCCTAATCTTTGACATAAAGCCTAGGATTGGTTATCATGGAGCCATTTACCACAGAAATACAGAAAAACGCGCACATGTGTTGATTGTTGCCAAGTAAATCTTAGATTGCAGTGGATCAATTGATGTAACATAAATTGACGAAGGTATTGAGATTTAAATGTATATATTCACCATATTCCCACTAACCTAAAAACATGTTTTCACTGATTGAAAATATATATGTAATTTTTTCTTTCAGCCAAAAACTTGGAACTTTTTGGTGGAACTTTTGATGAAAAAAAATGCTTTCCTTGCGATAGATGTGAGCATCGGAACCGAGCATTCTACTGAAACAAGGGCTTGAGACGTTCAGAGCTTTAAAGCGATAGAAAAACTTGCAATGGGACGGTTATGAGATAAAGCCTCCCACGAGAGCAAGAAAGATAGAAACATGCTGCTCGCGGCAACTCCAGGGAACCTATGACAACTTATGTGAGAACTTAAAAAGAATACGCTGCAGTCGAGAGAGCTCCCAGAATGGTCGACATCGCCTTGCTCGTCGTCTCCATTCTACTTCCGTCGGGGAGGGCAAGCGAGCGAGCAGACTGTATCGACGCAAGGAACACGAGACGCCGCCTTTAATATATGCGCAACGGGGCGCAGATGGAGTGAGAGAGAGAGAAGTGGGTATCAATGTTCCCCGCAATGCATATCGACGTGAACACCGTGTCCCCCACCCCCTAATGCCCTGCCCATTCCATCGGCTGTGCTGTTCCGCACCCTACCAATGTACCCTTGAGTCAGTGTCGCATAGGATCGTTCTTCGTCATCTGCAATACTTCTCGTGTCCGTTATAAACAGCGAAAAATGCTTCCACCCAGAGGTGTAGCGAGGAGGGGGGTCCAGCGGGTCCGCACCCCCGCCGAAATATAAAAACACAATTACTTTCCGTCATGAAAGAACACAACGGCCGGCCTCGGTCTCGGTGGCGGCGGGGTAAAGTCCTCGCCTGCCAAACCGAAGGTCGCGGGTTCGAGTCCCGCCTGGGTAAGTTACCCTTATCCAGGGCATGGATGTTTATGATTGTTAAATGTTATCAACCCCGATGTAAAGGCCGAACAGTGCTGTTTTCGGTGGTGAATGAAATAAATAAATATATGGAAAAATCGTGCATTTACAAATGAGTGGGTAGGAAGCTAAGGGGTACAAGTGATTTCTCTTTTCTATGCAGAGTTAGGTACAGAAATTAAGTAGAGAAAACAAACGAGATCAGCTAGATACTTAGTAGTGCATTTTATTTTTCACTCGATGTCAACACAGAACAGAGACTCACTCGTTTCCCTTGGTAACCAGGTTTTTGTGTATTTGTTATAACATTTAACTTTATCTAACTCCCTCGAGAAAAAGTCTCTTGTTTCCCTTGGCCTCCAACCCACTCAAATTAAGTTTTTTCGATTATGAAAAGTGTTAAAATTAGTTTAAAACCCTCTAATTAGTACCCTGTTCTTCAAACTTTTTCCTACTGATTTCGCACCCCCCCGAAAGAAATTCCTAGCTATCCCGCTCCTTCCACATAGTTAACCACCTCAGTCCCGGGATCAATTAGATACTTATTGTTAGTTGTGCATTTGGTATGAATTTCATATTTTCTAAAATTGATGGTTTAAAGCGTGACTTGGTGAATTTGCTTCATTTTAAATAAAAATCACATTAAAATTCACATTTTCTGTTTCATTAGATATTAATAAAAAACATTGGCGATTCCTGTGACTCACGCATCCGTATGATGCTGTCATCTGTCAATGAGCACTGAACAAGTTGCAATAACAACGTTTCACTTAGCCAAGCGGTAAAAAAATTCAAACGTCGATGCATTTATACAATACGCTTGGAACGAGGAAGTTAATACGTTGATCATAAAAATTACTCATAACAACTCTTACTCCAAGCAACCTCAAGGCCTCGTTCACAACACTTGCACTTGATTTATAGCTACGAAGTTGAAAACTGAACAAGGCTGCTCTCTTGTTCATAACATCTTAAAGCGGTGAAACCATACTTGGCACATCTTTGGGTGAGGAAATTACAAATTGCTCTTAGAAGTAGCCAGTACCGAGTGAAGATAGTAGTAAGCATATTTTCATGGTATAAAAATGGAAATTTCTCGTAAATTGAATTCATGTTCGACGCGCCGTTTAAGAGATGAGTAGTGGAATGTCTCACTTGTAAGCCTAGGTGATATTAAGTAAATTTACACCGAATTAAGTTCTCGCCTACGGTTAAGGTTTATCCACGATCCCATCTCCGTAAAATCAGCTATTGGCATTCTCTTCTCCGCATCCTCTGAGAACCATATTAAGACATCCTAAGCCCATCTATCTTATTATAATTAACTTGAAATGAGGTCTCAGGAAGAAATTGATTTTTTCATCGGGAAAACACATCGGTCATTTTATAATAACATCGGATTCCTTTCTTTAGTCAATAATAGTAATTTCGCTTTTTTACAATTTTCTCAACGTCTTCAAGAGCCAAAACATCTTGGGTACATAGAATCCCACGAAAATCCTGTAAGTGTGGAATAAATCATTAATGATTTCCCTGCGAAAATATTTTCTGAGCCTTAATACGTCGTCTTTCACAAACACATCACATCCAATTCAAGCTCCGTATTCTCGATTTTCAACTCGCGTCTCTAATGCTCATATGAGCAGATTACAATTCCCACTATCATAAAATCGCTCATTATATTGTGAATTCATCCACAGTTAGAAGAGTAAAAGGGAATATTTCGTGCTTATAGCTATTTGTTTAGCTTATTACTCAATGACACGTACTCAACATGGAACACCTACGATATCTTCAATTACAATTACCGAAACGAACATGCAGTACTTTGGGAAAATCCATCGCTGAATAGCGACAAATTTTTTATTCTCCAATAGTGGCCTACCAAGCACAAGCCTCGTGCATAAAATATAGTCTCAAATTTGCCCAAGAGACAGATGGCTTGGTAATGTGTCTGATAGCATACCTCAACGAGAATTGGGAGATCAGATCTCGTATTCCGGCAGAGAAAATGCTCTTCATGCGCAATTAACCGCAGGAAGAAAAACCTTTCCATCTTGTAATATCTGTGGCATGATGTGGTGGCTCTTATTAATATTATTGTAGAAATATTTGTTCGCACTTGACAATATTATTGTAACAACGAAACGGGACGTACTCAAATGAATTCCGTGGAAGTATTGCAATGTTTCATTTAACATAGAAAAATAAATAACTTTGCACCTTTTAAATAACTTTGGTGTGACGGCATACTATATTACCTAATTGTTTTCTTAAGTACTTTTAATGATTAAAGCCATCCAACTCTCCGCATGTTGGGTACGTGTCATTGAGTAATTAGCTGAATAAATGGCTACAAGCACGAAATATTCCCTTTAACCCTGAATTTGGACGATGAATAATGATTTTTAGATTTAAAAAATGGTAGTGTTCAATCCTAAGTTTTTAAGTTTTTACTGGATATACACAATTACTTATACCACTTTTTTATATAAGAGCGCGATCCGGGTTTCAATGAATAATCATCATCATCAGGCGCTAATTATGATATAATATAATAATTATCGAGAATACATATCTTAAATTGGATATGATGTATTTGTGAAAGACGACGTAAGTATCATAATTAGCGCCTGATGATGATGAATATTCATTGAAACCCGGGTCGCGCTCTTATATAAAAAAGTGGTATAAGGAATTGTGTATATCCAGGAAAAACTTATAATGGAAAACCACAAGGTTAACCAAGAGTTAGTGAATAGTGTTCAATCCTTCTAAAATTTTTTAAAGAATTGCTCACCAATTTAAAGAGACGGACGAAATATTTTCAAGAATTAAAACGCGAGTGTTCCGCTCGAGCTTAGCTCGATTTTTCCGCTACAATTTTTTATCAACGAAATATGCCAAAATCGCTCATCGCTGAACGTAAGTAATTGAATACGAGACTCCTCGCCGAGCGTGTTGAATGACTTAACCCATTATTACTTGGTATTTACTCGTTTTATTTTTTTGAAATCGTGCAGTCGCAACGAAATCCCTGTGACACGCCACGCTCATCCACACGATGAACGGACGCTCTGTGATATTTCTCCCATTCCGACGCCGTATTCCATTCATATTGCTCCGACTTCCCCCTCCCTCCGCTCCATTTCCAAAGCAATCCATCCCCCCTTCCCCCTTAATCCATACTCCAACTCCCTACCCTCCACCTCCCCATCCTCTCCGTGTGGCGCAACGCGAAAAAGTGCACCGCTGGCGAATCCCAATAAATAGCGAACTCCCTCGTTCAAAATCGAAAAGTAAGCAGGACGCAAACGCGAAAGAAAACACTGGAAGCAAGCGCGGCGTGCATAAAACGAAGCTGATGGGAGCGCTGGTTTGGAAGGCGCCGATTAATGCATGGGAGACAACGCGACGAGGAAAAGCAAAGACTTCTAGTGCGAGGAGGAAGAGACAGGAGAATTTCACGGTTGCGTGAATAAAGGGATTACTTTTACTGCGATCTCCAAAACAAAATGAGAGAGGATTTGCTGAAAAGTGAAGAGACGTAACATGAATCAAATAAGGGAAAGGAATTTAAACTTGACGTGCGAAAACATGGAAATAAAAACGAAAGCAAAAGACGTTATAATGATTATAAATAAGAAATAATGATTAAAGATATTTATTGTCACATTTCGATTTCAAATGAGCTTTTAAAAGGGCGCGTCACTTCCGCTCAATCGATCGTACTTAACCATCTCTCATGACGCGTAAATCGATTCAAAGTAGTGCTATAATGTGCAAGTTCATAGGTTTCGTATATAGAGTAGACCCTTGTCAACACAGCTCCCATTTCATAATTTTACACCAGAGAAAATCATCACCACCATCATTATCACAGCTCCATAACAATCCTAATATTTATTTATTTATTTTATTTTAATAAAGAGATACACATACTGCAATACTGCCAATTTAAAGTGCACTTACAACAACAAATATTAAATAATTAAAGAATAATTATTTGTTACAAATTTAAATAGAATAAAAAAGAAAAACAAACATTTATCCGGCTATCTAGTCATTTATGCGATAAATATGTTAATGCCGGATGAGTAAAATCTTTAAGTGTCAGACCAAACGGATCAATATCACCGGGTAGAGTATTTATTTATAGGGAAAGCCTATGGAAAAGTGAGCGCTTAATTACAGATAGCCTGGGTGTAGGAATGTGGAGTAAAGAAGTAGATCGGGTGTGGCGGGAAGGTACTCTAATGTTGAGGAGGGAAACAATGTCAGGACTATCGAAGTGGGAGTTAAGGGTATTATAAATGAATTTGATGTCTGATTGAAGTCGGAGAAGGGAGAGACTAGGGACGGATAAAGAGGATAAAACTGCACTAGTAGGTGACTCGCGGAGATTTGGGTTTCTAAATATTTCTTTTTGAGATTAATTTTTTTAATTAACTAAATTTATTGCAACAATGAGACTTGGCAACCGTAAATTAAATAATTCAACATTCAGCCCTGATGATGAGCGCCGAGACGGAGTTTGAAACGTTGGCCGTTGTGAGAGAATTAACCCGGTGGGAATACCGAGAACAGTTTACCTACAATCCTAAGATTGGTTTGAAGCAGCTCTCCACTCAATTATCCCTTCAGACAAATACTTCAATGAGCTCAGAAAAGGAACACACATTGGCTGAAATTCTACGGCTACATAATACCCTGCGAGCCACCTCTAGGGTGTTTGGCAGGGGGTGATCAATCACCAGCATGCATTTTAAATGCTACTCCGGGGAAAATTGAGAACATTGTCGTGTCGAAAGCGCGTGATCTACGCGTGTCTGCTGCGGCAAGGGACGCATAAGTAACCATGATAACACAATGCGGTAAAAATGTAATCTTTCTAAAAAAAACATGGAAAAGATAGGCAAAAGCTACACATTCAAATTTTCTTTACTTTTTTCAATTCTATATTCGTTACACTATATGCATGATCACTTACATACGAAAGTAACCCATTGTGAGAAGCACTCATAAACGCTCCTGATAAACAGGCAAAAAATCGAATAACCCTAATGAAGAATCCATAGAGTTATGGGTGGACTTTCGGATTACCTTAAAATTCATTAAAATAATGGTTAAAGCCCCTCTAGTGGCAAAGCAAATCTCTTCCGCAATTGCCTTGAACTCTTCAACATTTTGTATTTGTAGCAGAAGCTGCATTCTTTACCCTTGAAGATGCCTGTAAATACGATTTCCAGCGCTTCATACAAACAGAACTGCGAATTTACATGCATTTACGTCATTCAAGATGGCGCCTGAGCGACTTAAGGTTTTGCTCTTATCAACTTGGAGCGATTTTGAGTGCTCGTAATTAAAAAAGAATTAGGTTTAAACGAAAACAGGCTTTGAGGCAATGTGTCTTTTGCTATCAACTTTCTGGAAATGTAATAATCCCGACAACCGCCCAGATCTCTATGGTATCGTCAAATAACAGTTTAAACTGGTAGCAAAAAAATAACACTAAAAATATCAATAAAAAAGTCTACCAATTTTCGCTTATTGTTCACTGAAATAATGAGGAGCGTATTTTTCCGTTTTTTGATCCGTCGCACAGTGGGCTGAAATCGAAAAAAGCTGGACAAAAGTCCAAAATGACGTTTTTTGAGATAGAGACTTCAAACTTGGCTTAAATACGTATAAATGATTACCAACTATAGATGTATGTGCCATTTTACATCAATACGATCCGTTACTGAGATACAGTGGCCCAAACATGACCAACTTTTTAAAAACACGCGCGGCCTCGTTTTTCTTCAGAAACCTTTGAATTTAAGCAGGTGGTGTTGCATTGCCATGATTTTTATGGAATAAAAAACGCAATATTCCTATGAATTGATGTTTTTCCTATACTTTCCGTGAATTTTGAAGATTTTGGTTCTCATGTGACTGGTTTTACAACGCAAAATGGCGGACCCGTTTTTCACGTGAAATTTGACATAAAGTAGACATTATCTTTCGTTTACGAAATATATAACTCAGGAAATTCACATCACGGTGTAAAGTAGAGATTTCTTAAGAATACTAAGCAGAAATCTTGGAAAAAAGTCTGCGACGAAGGTAATGAGAGCGATTTTTCGATCGCGAGTCAAGGCTGAGCTACACGCCGCGGGACCCTGAGGCTCGGTAACCGAGGTCGATGTTTCAAGTTTTTTGAAACTTTATTCTTGAAAATCGCCATTTTAAGCACAGAACCTAGTCATTAATGACCTAAAACACTATATTGATGACATTAGCAAGGATTTTGGATCGACCGAATTGACCATTTAACGCGTTACTCGAGTGGAAATGCTTGGGATTGGATATTTGTCGGAACCATTCCACGTATAAGAAACATGCTTCGGGTATTGAATTTGGGTTAAAAGATTGAGTTGGCTTGCTAAAGAGAGAGAAAAACAAAATGTTTTCCCGAACTGCAACTACCGTTACCCTTTTCCATTTCCAACCTCGCCGTGGTGGGACGCGCGTTTTATGACGACGCAGGTATTTAACAGATTCTTCCTCAAGGGTTTTTCCCTTTTCTCTACAAAAATACGTTTCAACTTGCAGCATCAGTGCGAAGAAGTGCCGTGTTAGTTCTCCTAATGTCGTGTCGTTCAGTAGTGTGATAGTCAAGTTCGTTTTGCCTATTGATTTGTTTCGGGATTTGCTGAATATCTATCTTTTCACGGAGTTTGACGGCGCAGTGATTTTCCAGCCTGAATTTTGTAAGGTGAGTTTTTTATTCCTTCCATTTCAAAGATGAGTTTGTTTTAGTACATTTTCAATGAATCTTTTAATTACTTATGAATTCTTACTATGTTTGCCTCTCAGTAACCATGACAATTATGATGCGTGTTCTCTAACATATATTTCTAATTTTCAATTCACCTCGCAGGGTATCGAGTGCTTTTTGACGTATTAATGGATTCAAACTATGTTACTCGTTTTGAGTTTCATAAAGAATTATTATAAACGAAGGGAATGACATCAGGATAAAAAATACACTTGTTGGATTTTTTGTAGCGGAGATTAAATGTTGAGAGCTACGAGTCTGCTCTTGAAGGTGTCCGTGAATTACTTAAGTTGAGATTCTGGTCTTATTACGAAAAAATGTGGAGACAATATTGCTGGAACAGTAAAAGATTTTATTGCTACATATTCGTATCAACAGTTATGGAGATGAATGATTTGAAGGCAATATAGAACCGACTTGTAGGTGTGACAAAATATTCTTTTGGATTATCAACCTCACATTGCTACATCCGATTTTTGTAATGTGTGCTACACATATAGTACAGGATAATTTAAAAAATTGTTGGTAAGAAAGAATACAACAAAGCTGGAATCCAGTTCAATGATGAAAATGCCTTCTAATTACGGCCAACATTCTTTACATGCCCGAGGATATCTGAAAACACTCCTTATAGAGAGAAAAGTTAGATTTCAGAATGCTTTTAGAGGAAGGATGAGGGTTAATAGTTGATATTCCACTGTCTGTATCAGAGAACACGAATGACGGCAACACCGCAAGGCGTTTCTTCGATTCCCCAGATTTGGCCGCTGATTTGAAGGGATATTGAGTAAATGTCGACTGCAATAGGATATGTACACCATGCACTGTAAAGCAAATGTAACATTCACGCATGTTTGCATATGAAATGGTTAAATACTTCATCTAAATTATATGTTTTCATAGGAAAGTGTAATGTACCATCAGAAGAAAATTAATTCTTCATAATTACAGGTATCAATGTTGACCTAATCAAACATTTTTCCATCATTCTGAGGGAAATATCAAGTGGCATAACTCTAAATTATACAGCTTTCTCGGACTACTGCCAGAGAACTGCGGAGTTATTCACTAAGATGTATCCCTAGTATTATATATACTTACGAGTAAGTACCTATATATACTTACTCTGTGGCATTACATAACAACCACGGTACATAAGGTGCTTCCGCATAGAAGTAATTTTACAAAAGAGTTGACTCTTCCTACGGGACAATTATCTGAAGAGGCATTAGAAGCCCAGAATAAGGACATGCGTAAATTCTGCCCGAGATTCAACAGAAAGCACTCCAGAGAGGCCACGAATGAAGACCTTTTCAAACGACTGTTATTAACGCCTGATTCACTTCTTTACACCATCCGTTGAAACGTATTTTTGTAGAAAAAAGGGAAAAACCCTTGAGGAAGAATCTGTTAAATACCTGCGTCGTCATAAAACGCGCGACCCACCACGGCGAGGTTGGAAATGGAAAAGGGTAACGGTAGTTGCATTTCGGGAAAACATTTTGTTTTTCTCTCTCTTTAGCTTGCCAACTCAATCTTTTAGCCCAAATTCAATACCCGAAGCATGTTTCTTATACGTGGAATGGTTCCGACAAATATCCATTCCCAAGCATTTCCACTCGAGTAACGCGTTAAATGGTCAATTCGGTCGATCCAAAATCCTTGCTAATGTCATCAATATAGTGTTTTAGGTCATTAATGACTAGGTTCTGTGCTTAAAATGGCGATTTTCAAGAATAAAGTTTCAAAAAACTTGAAACATCGACCTCGGTTACCGAGCCTCAGGGTCCCGCGGCGTGTAGCTCAGCCTTGACTCGCGATCGAAAAATCGCTCTCATTACCTTCGTCGCAGACTTTTTTCCAAGATTTCTGCTTAGTATTCTTAAGAAATCTCTACTTTACACCGTGATGTGAATTTCCTGAGTTATATATTTCGTAAACGAAAGATAATGTCTACTTTATGTCAAATTTCACGTGAAAAACGGGTCCGCCATTTTGCGTTGTAAAACCAGTCACATGAGAACCAAAATCTTCAAAATTCACGGAAAGTATAGGAAAAACATCAATTCATAGGAATATTGCGTTTTTTATTCCATAAAAATCATGGCAATGCAACACCACCTGCTTAAATTCAAAGGTTTCTGAAGAAAAACGAGGCCGCGCGTGTTTTTAAAAGGTTGGTCATGTTTGGGCCACTGTATCTCAGTAACGGATCGTATTGATGTGAAATGGCACATACATCTATAGTTGGTAATCATTTATACGTATTTAAGCCAAGTTTGAAGTCTCTATCTCAAAAAACGTCATTTTGGACTTTTGTCCATCTTTTTTCGATTTCAGCCCACTGTGCGTCGCCTGCTTCTCGAGCCAATTCGCCGCAAAAAATCTTCAGCCTAACTTCATTCTGAAATCCACTTGCAAGCAGCATTCGAAAATTCGAATCCAAGCATGCAACGTGCTTAAACCACATTAGGGATATCATCCTTTACTGGACGAGATATTATAGCACCAATTTTGTATATATTTGTCTTGATTCTTTGTTGCGCCAATTTCTTGCGAAAGAACTCATTTTGTTACGCTGATTATAAAGTAAGTGCTCCGTCCTGCATACAACGTGTCAACGAGCTGCGCGCTAGGGCGTCCATAGGGTTGGAGGTTACCTACGTATTTCTCCAATAATTCACGAAGGGGCGGGTTGGGGCGGTCAATTTTTTTGTTTTCATAGCCGAGAGTTTTGGCTACAATAATATATGCATACAAAAGCACTGCTGGGCACTGCTATATAACCTTAATGATGTTCTTATTTTTGTTTTTTAATAAAAAATGTGTAATTTACTGGTTAATATTTATGTAAATAATAATTTTAATGCTGTTTAAATGTTATAATAGGGAAGCATTTGAAATCTATTGGCATTGCAGCATCGATTCTACTTTTAAAATTTAAAATTAGGCCAATACGGTAGCTGCAGAGCAGTCTTAAAGATCGGAATATTTCGAAGCAAGAGGGAGCCCATGCATCTCAGCAGCGCACCTGTCACTTTGCCAGTGATTTCTACGAAGAGGTGCACACTTTCTTGCTTTCCAAATTAATTTCTCAGCGGCTCAAATTAACTTCTTCCCAACCATGATGTGAAAAATCAAAACCCCGAACTTTTTATTTTTCTAATTATGACCACCTTTTATAGATTTTGCCCCACTGTGCGGCGTATCATCATTTGGCAATTTCACATATTTGAACATAGATTTTATACCCTTGAAGAAGACTACACCGCCCCTATAACTTCTTCAAGGGTAAGAATTATATGTACAAATATGTGAAATTGCCAGATGATGATACGCCGTATCGAAACCGATCGCAAATATATATTTTATTTTGTGGAACAGCAAAGTCTTTTTTCTTACCTTTTGTGTATCATTAACTAACTTCGCTTTACTTCAGCATTAAAGTATCCTTAAGATATTATACGCCGTATCGAAACCAGTCGCTAATATACATTTTATTTAGTGGAATAGCAAAGTCCTTCTTCTTACCTATTGTGCATCATTAACTAACTTCGCTTTACTTCAGCATTAAAGTATCCTTAAGATATTGGACGCCGTATCTAAACCGGTCGCAAATATACATTTTATTTTGTGGAACAGCAGTCTATTTTTCTTACCCTTTGTGTATCATGAAAGAGTTCCACCATGTTACGCCACACACCATCGCAAGTTATTTAATAAAACGTTAAATTAAACAGGCGATCACAAATGGAGAACTCTTAGTATTCACGCACCGAAAAAAATTAACCAGATATTATAAAAGTTATTAAACATAATTTATTATAAATACTTTTATGTATACTTTATATACTACTAGCTGACCCGGCGAACTTCGTACCGCCTAAGAATCAATGAACTTACAGTTTAGTTACACCATTTAAGAAAGAAGAGTGGCTGTATTGTTTTTAATCATATTTTATTTATTATAAAAAAATAAGGATACAAATTCAATAAAACTACGTAAATGATTATCAGAATATTAACCGTAAAAAAATGTTTTTAGGTCAACTCTTCGAGAGAGAAATATAGCTCAGACGAATTGCCGACACAATATGACTATCATTGTGTCGAAGGCAGTGAGTGAGGCATTAGTAAACGGTGGACATAATTCATTCATATGTCGCTCGTTGTGAGAGAGAGGGCGCGATTAGCACCTCTCTAAACCCTACGAGAGATCAAACCTATTAATAATATATAATATCCAATTATATTTGTCAATGGATTAAATAAAAAAATGTTATTGTTAAATTCCTCATTGATTAGTTCTAAGTTTCTGCTCACACAAACAGAACACTACCCCCACAACATAAACAATTGCGCACAAAACCAATCTTATGCCAACTGGCTGGTTAGGGTGAACTGGTTCACCGGGACAGCGGGAACGCGCCTGCGGCGCATCAATTGTTGAATATTCACTTCTGTGTCACTGTCGCCTCAAACGCACAACGGCGGCGGACAGCGGGCGCGCGATATTAAGTGGGGACGCAGGTGTGAAAAGACACAAGGCGACGGACCGCCAACCAGTGTCACAGGAGAGAGTGGACAATAGAGACACGCCATGGCGATGGACTCGAAGAAACAGACAGTTCAGGAGCAGTGCGAGGTTGAGGAGAAGGTGGTGCAGTTGGAGAAGTTGGGCACGGATCCGGACTTCAAGCGGGAAATCGTGTGGAAAAACGTGATCGGCTTCATCCTCTTGCACGTCGCCGCATTCTACGGACTCCACCTGGCCCTCACCAGCGCCAAAATATGGACAAACCTCTGGAGTGAGTATCAACCACAGACCATCATTATTGTTACTAAGTATTCAACCGATTAAGGCAGGTTTCCATGGAGCCCATATGAAGTATGCTGGCAGTCTATTTACTTTATAATAAGGCCTACTCCCTTTCACTCTATCTAAAAATCATTATTACAAATGCTGTTGGATAAATTATGGGTTCGGTTAGCCGACTTAGGAGTTGATTAGTAACATTTTTAATAAAGCAATTAATAGTATTGAGGTAGGTCGAGACCACAATATCTGCGCGCAACGGTAGGTTCTCTGATTTTTCAATTTGTGGTCATACTTCACAGCCTGAAGTTACTATGTTTTCACTAATGTGCTTTCATTTTAATTGGATATTTTCTGTTCCCATAACAAGTTATTCAAAAGCGCAATGTGTTTTTGGTTTTGCTGCATCTTTTCTTGATTCAGCAATGTAAAATATACAAAGAAACGTCCATCGTTTTTGTTTTCAGCAACTTGTATCCCAAAATATTTATACTCTTCAAAGTATCCCATTCATTGCCCTCCTTCCAGGATAAGATTCAGCTGCTCCCGTACACGTATTTTTTTTGTCGATACTCCCGATCCACAGCCCACTTTAGGTAATCGGCTATTATTTTTCTAGTCATATATCCCATATCTTCATAACCTTGTGATACAATATATTGGTCGTCAGCTTTTCCGCTGTTTAAGAAATCTTCTATATTATTTCTACTGTATAGATACCTTTTTCTCAACTTATACGCAACCAAACTCTACAAATGAGGTACCAAAATACACAGAATTTATCAGAGAATATGCGACGGCATACCTTACTTCCTAAATATTGCTATTGTTTCCTAAAATTGGTTTTTAAATCATAAAAAAAACAAAAACCGGTAAATATGCCTGACGTTAACGGCGCACAAACTGATACATTTGTTCATTTGCAACAATATCTCGCATTCTTTAAATAACTTTTATCAAAATGCGGCTGATTCCACATTCAAGTCTCCTGTTGATAAGTAAGTATGAGTCTTCATGTGCGTTTAACAGAGGATAGTGTAATTACTTCCAATGTTGTGTTTAAAGAGGTCCTCTGACCTTAATTTGTACATGAACATTCCAATTAAATTTGTACATAAGATCCTGCCTTTTTTTCTACATTTTCAAATTAGAAACGCGCTTATCCCTCTGTGGACCTGCATTGAAAAGAGCGGGGGAAGCCCGCTGGGAGCGGGCGCATCACGCTCGTTTATCTTAAACTTTGGTTTTAATTCAACGTCATATGGTAGACCAACTAATTCTTCCTCTATTACATTAACTTCCTCAATATTTACAAACGGATTTACCACCCAGTCTGCAATTTCCAGCAAAAGAAGATCCTCAAACCGCTACGGCATATTTTTATGCAAGATGGCTAAATGTTCACAAAAGACTCATCAGTGGCGCAGCGTGGGGGGGGGGGGGGTGGTTTGTGGGATAACCCCCACCCCACCAGAGCTCAGAGAAATTTTTAAGTTAAATCCATTTTACTTTATTGCATTAATATTACTGATATAATAGTGTGAGGATTTATAAAATATCCCTCAGAAACCTGTAAAACTCGCTATTTATCCTAAAACTTTTCTGGTGGAGGGCCCTCGCAACTCCCAATTGCCCTGGCGGGTATGCCATACCCCCAGGCACCCCAGTATTTTGCGCCTAAAACCCCTCCTAGCCTTAATTTTTAGCTGCGCCCCTGACTCTCATCATTTATACCAGCTTGCTCTTCTAGCTCAAGCAAATTGATAAAGCTCGCGGCGAACTATTTTGCGCTCAAATAAAAGCAACTTAGATTTAAACGAAGTCTCCACAGATTTTGCCTTTCTAAGGTTTCTTTCATTTCCCTGCAATTGACTATTCATTTCATCAAACTTTGAAATAGTTCAGACAAAAATGCACTGTCACTCCCATTCTATTTAAGGTGTTTGCTGAGAAAAGCATCCTCATATCCCCTCGGCGAAAAACGTTTCATAAACAAAAAAATCATAATATCGCTTCATCTCCTGCCAGATATTCTTACTGACATCTCGTGATTATTATTATTATTATTACTATTCTCCTTTGATAATTCATAATTAATGTGGATCATTGATATATTTTATATCCTCGGTTAAAAGCGTTTTATAACAAAAAACAAAACTTGCATTACGTCCCTTCGTCTCCTGCCAGATATGCTGACTGATATTCCCGTGATTATTATCATTATTATCTTCCTTGGATAATTCATGATTAATGTGGATCATTGATATATTTTATACCCTCGGTTAAAAGCGTTTTATAACAAAAAACAAAACTTGCATTACGTCCCTTCGTCTCCTGCCAGATATGGTGACTGATATTCCCGTTTCATAAACAAAAAAATCATAATATCGCTTCATCTCCTGCCAGATATGCTGACTGATATTCCCGTGATTATTATCATTATTATCCTCCTAGGATAATTCATGAGTAATGTAGATCATTGATATATGTTATACCCTCGGTTAAAAGCATTTTCTAACAAAAAACAAAACTTGCATTACGTCCCTTCGTCTCCTGCCAGATATACTGACTGATAGGGTGGCAGTAAATGAAGAGCTCTTACGAATGCCCCGCCCTTTCCATATACCGATAGCGTATTCCATTCATCTCTCCGACTTTTCTCCCCCCACCCCTGCCCCGAAGCGATCTCCCCCATCTACCTCCCCTCTTTCCCCACCCCTACCTCCCCTCCCTACGTTCAAACTCACCCCTCCCACTCATACCCCTCTCTCGGATCCATACGGCCCCTCGAACCAGGAGTGCACCGCCGGCGCACCCTTAAAGGCATATACATCCACAAGTCCCCTCGCCCCTAAAACCCCCACTCTCCACTTATTCCCTTCTCCGCGTCTTCTGAGAGCCGTATTACGACCTCCTCCGTCCTCTTTACATCTATCCATCTGGGATCCGGGTCTTATATATATCTAGCGCACATTTCCATCTGGATGAGGTAGGATTACCGCAATGGCTCTAGTACTTTATACCGACCGCGCGAGTAATCGTGGGCTCCATTTCGACCGCTGCGGAGGAATTGAATGATGACGGTTCCAGCGCATATGTAAGGTATCTCATTTACAGACACTCGCAAATAATTCTTCTTCTTCTTCAATCTACCGCAGTAGACTTTTACCTGTTTCAATCAACTTACTTCCCTCCCCATTCGAGAGAGTATACGCGGATTACCCAGCAAATTACTTTACGGAGTCATACGCGAACGCAAATCAAGTGCGTGACTTCAATAAAGCAATAATCATTTGTCTATGCCGGGATACAAAAAAGAATCCTTGGAATACGCGCGAATTCATAGGTACAAAACAGGTAAGACGAACTAACAATAAGTTTGGAGGACAAGTACACTCCGACCATACACACATAGCTTTTCATTTTCAAGTGACGTAGATATTTTGGAGATATTGAAGAGATTGCATGGACAGTAGCCTAATGTCTCGATTATACAATAAAACAACCCAACCACAACCCTAGTAAAAATATGTCTCCTCAGATGGTGGTTCTAATTCTGGCGTTTTTGTATTTCTTTTCCATAACCAGTTATATCTGAAGCTATTGGAACGGTCCTAAACCATTTTATAACATGAAAAAGCTTTCCACAACTGGCACACACAGCAATTTATTAGCGTTGAACCTATTTTCAGGATGATATACCTATTCCATAAAATACTTAAAACTCAAATGGACAAATTTTTTCCTCGCTCTGAAAAATTTAATGATACACTTCATGCATAAATTTACCTGACAGCCGGAGAGATCATAGAGAAGAACCATGATGAGATGTTTAAGTTACGAAGACTGAGCTTCTGCCGTCTTCCTTAGGAAATTGAGAGTGCAAATACATTATCAATTGGATAATCGCTTTTTCATATAAAATCATCTCCCAAAGTTTTATTACTTCAGTCCTTGATTTTCCGAAATGGCAATTCCATTATATCTGTCTTAATTTTACCATTTTCATGGAGTTTCAATTCCTCCACTGTCTTTCCCGATGAACGATGATGATATATTCATTTATACTTTTGATATTTAACAATATTAATGATATTTTAAGTACAAAGGCCACGATGATCATTCCCAAACTGATATTTGCACAACCCAGGTAAAATGCTGGAGTTCGATCCCATCTACCTCCTTCATAGATTAGGAAAATTCCTTTGGGGATCATGCTTAAATATCTGTGAACCACTCACCAATTCTATTGAACGATAACTTTGCACTTACTTTGCACTTATTTTCTCCACTATAAATCGGTTTGAAGTCCATGGACGCTATACGCACACATATTTCATTTCTGTGCCCATTCTTTCAAATGCTTGGTAATTTATTTAACCCTTTCATATCAATTGAAGGCATATATTTGTGCATGCCAATTTGAGAGTGAATGCATGGCGGTAGTTATAATCTTTGTATTTTTAGGGAAACAAATACAAAAACATAAGGATAAAAAGTTAAATAGGTTCAGGGGTAATATATTATTAAATTTATCTATGTATATACATTCATCACCAAAACAACTAATCGACCATAAGCATTCTTTGGATATCCGACGGTAGGGGTCTCCCGCGACTAAACCATCACTCGGTACTGCAACCCGAAAGTTGGTTTATATGTCGTCTTTATTTCTCAAGCGAATTTAGGGCTAGATAGTTCCCTCTTTCAATTAACTTGTTTGACAATCACATACATCCATGCCCTGGATGGTGGTCAAACCACCCAGGCGGGATTCGATCCCGCGACCTCTAGGTAAGCAGTCGGGGACTTTACCCCGGCGCCACCGAGGCCGACAATGTGTGAGGGTAGAGATGACCCCAAACTAAGCTACATTTTAAGTGTATTCCATACATTCAGCGTAGGGAGTCAATTCCTTTCCAGGGCCCCCTCTCACCTGGAGGATTTTACTTGGGGGCGTCCGATGGCTTCACCCTCGATTTTAGCCTAGGACCCCTGCATAAGAAGCCAAGCGCTCTACCCACTAGGGTACCACTCTCTCCGAATTAGCCATGGGAGTGTCAATTTCGCACATTCCTGGAAGAGGGGGCCGATTATTCCCACCTACCACTTCAAGGATTATAATTTGATGTGCCCAATCGCTTTGTTCGGGAATTGAACTCGGGACTCCTGGGCAGCAAAGCGTTCTACCGATGGACGACTGCACTACCCCAATATGCATTTAAATATGAAAATGAATTTAGAAAAGTGTCAGTCACAAAAAAATGAGATTTCCTCGCTATTTGTTTGATACGTTTGGCTTATTTCGTAAACTTTGTGGCATGAAACTTTGGAGTTATATCAAGAAGAGAGTGGTAGCGTACGTGATCCATAATATCCGAGCCATATACATAAAGTAAGGCCCGCTTGTTCACAGAAAAAAATCTTCTCATGTAAAACACATTTTATTTGCACTTTTAGTTGGATACAAACCTACTTCAGTTCTTTACATAATCGCCGTTCACTTTCGAGCATTTTTCGTACCGATGCACCAGCTTCTTTAACCCCTCTGCAAAGAAGTTCGCCGCCTGAGAGTTGAACCAATTGACGACACCGTTGAGTTCCTCCTCGGTTTCGAAATGTTTTCCACCGAGCCACTGTTTCAAGTGCAAGAAGAGGAAGTAGTCGCTAAGTACAAGGTATGGACTGTACAGTGAGTGGTCATACAGTTCCCTACGAAAATCTTGAATTTTCTTATCGTTTTTAACAGCAGTGTGAGCCTGTGACTAAGTCCCATTGGTTCAACTCTTTTTCAATGCATGTATTAGTGATGCCTATACTAGATGAATATGAAGAGAGTGAATGCATGGCATTAATTAATCTTTGTATTTTTTAATAGGCCAATGGAAAAAATACAAAAACATAAGGATAAAGAGGTAAGGAGGTTCAGGGGTAATATATTTTGGAATTTTTCTATGTATATGCATTCATCACTCAAATAACTATTCAACCGAAGCATTCTTTGGAGTTTTAATTTCTCCTTTTGAGTGTAAGTCTTATGTGGAATACGTCTATCAACCTGAAAATAGGTTCAACACTAATAAATTATCATGTGTGCTAGTTGTGGAAAACGTTTACATGGTTTGAGACCGTTATAATAGCTTCAGAGATCACTGGTTATTGAAAAGAAGGCTGCGAAATTCTATGAAGGGTGGTTTAAGAAGCTGATGCACTGGTAAGAAAAAAGTGAAACTGCGATTATGTAGAGACGTGAAGTAGGTTCCTAGCTAACTAAAAGTACCAATAAAATGTGTTTCAAATGAGTATATTTTTTCCTGTGACCTTAAGGCCCTTCTTTTATCAAAATGCATCGTATGTACCCGTGCGTCCTTCTCCGACCCTCAATAACATTTCCGGAAGGCTTTACCATGATCATTTCGAATTTTACATCCTCTACTTCCTTCTCTCTCACGCCTTACCCCCCGTGAGAAGTGAACCCCTGTTGCCCTTCCCCTCCAATTCCCAAGGGGAGGTTCTTCCACTCACCCCTTAACGAAACATCCCCTCTCTCATAGGGGGTCACCCGCCACTCGTATTTTGGGCACTCCCCGACTCCCCAACTCCTAGGGTCACGTAAGGAGACGCTCCCGCCGACCGAAGCACGTTCGCAGCGACCGAATTCCAAGCCATGTCGAAAGAGGGAGTTACACGAAGGAATTCTACTTGTAAGGAAAAAGCCGAGGAGAGGAATTCTTCCATGGTTGGGCAGTAATTTCACAACGACCACCCCAGCTGTTAACGTTAAAGCCTTCCTATGAAAGCTGTAAGAGGAGGGTTGAGGTAGACGATAGTTTTTTTTTGTTATAAGACGTGGAAAAGCTGGTTGGAGGTGTTGATGAGTACGGAAGAGAATGCTGAAGTGAGAATGAAGAAAAAAAAGTACCTGCAGTGGGAAGTATTTTTAAAGGACAAAAAAGGACGGAAAAAATGCGACGAAATTATACAAAGGAACTCCTCTTACCATTGCTTATATAGGATAGTAAAGATTGAGTGGCGTTTAACATTCTGAAAAGCGGATCGAAAAGAAGCAGCGATATACGATGTGTATCACAAAAGGGAATAGAAATATATCAAAAGAAATCTTTAGTACAGTTAGTCACACACAAAAAATTCGTCGAGTATAATTTCTCTTCGATGAAATACAACATTTGTATTTTCAAGGAACTTCAGCTTCAAATAGAATTATTATAGCGATATGGATAGAGCGATAGCAGATATAAATTGAAGTCGAAAATTAAGTCAGGTTAATGGTCAATTGGCAAGTTTGAATTAACCAAGAGGTGATGCATTATTATTTAGAAATAGATAACAGAAATTTAAAGACTTAGAAAACCAGCAGGTAATAGAGACTTAAGAACACAAATTGGACAGAAAACTACCAACGGCATGCAAAATGCCTCAATCAGCCATACTCCGTTAAAACGCCTCTACATATATTATTAGAGATCAAATGCCTATGAATTAGTTGTGCAATACTTACTGTCCAATGCATTAGGCAAAGTCGGTTCTCATCTAAATATTTACTCCTTTCGATTTTCAGTAAAGCAGTTCCAAAGTTATTAATAAATAAGAAATAACCCTAATATGCAATTTAATACGTATTTCCGCACTTTGTAGGATCTTTCACCGAAAAATAATTTCTTCGGGAGAAAGAAGCGCAATGCAGTACCAATGAAACTTTTGTTTTGAATTTCTCAATCAATTACAACTTACTGTTCACTTTCTCAATGGATTCAAGGTCATCATAGTGGGAGCCTGTATACTCCATTCCGCGATTCTTTCATGTTAATGGGGGATCGGGTTGGTGTGGTGGCTAGAGTGTTGGCTTCCCACCCGGCGGGCTCGGGTTCAAATCCCGGCAGTGGCAGAGAATTTTCAGAGACTGCCCGATCCCTGCTTGAGTGTTGTGTGGAGGACATTTCAAGCCCAACACTCCGTCCGCCGGATGGGACGTTAAGCCGTGGTCCCCTTGGCGCCTTTCGTTATGAGCAGGCTAACGCAGACGCCGGGTTTCTCTCCACCATTCCTTCCATACCCTACCCTCATGGCGCAAATGACCTCAGCGGTCGCCTCCTCCAAATACCATACCATCATGTTAATTTACCTATAAATCAATGAAGTTATTGTGAAGTTCTATCGAAATGGAAATTTTAGGTATGTCGCAAAGCTATGGCTAATATCAACCGATGATTAAGAAAAGGTGATCAATTGATGATCGTGAAAGTTATATCTAATATTTTTCCTACTTCGTTGCACAATTAAAATGATGATTTCCGAACGGTTCTTCCAGAAATGGATTCTTGCTTGTATTTCACAGGTTAAACAATAAATAAAAAATTGAACCAACTAAACGTTTTTCTCTTGACATTAAAAACAAAAAAAAATGTATTCATTGATGATTGGTCTTAGCATCGACACATTTTTGTTAGACGATAATTTCGGGCGCGTTCCAGCTCCCGTCTTCGGATTCAAAATCTGCAAAAACTTGCCGCTGGATGAATTCTTCACGAGATGCACATACCTGGTTTTGGACCCGAAGACGGGAGCTGGAACGCGCCCGAAATTATCGTCAAAAAAAAAAAGAGTCGACGCGGAACTAACCCGGATAGCAATCATCTATTTAATCACGGCGGAATCCTCCGTAATAGTCAAATGTTCTTTTTGGGCCTTATTAACTATTCTTTAAAATGAAATATTCTTTAATGGGCCCTAACGCGTGAATTCAGCTACGAAGTCACCTCATTCCCTCATTCGTCATGCAGTCATAAGTTAATTTTATTCACATCTTTTGAAAGTATTTTTCAACTATTCATTGCCCTCAAATTTGACATTACTTAGAATGTAGATGTCATAGCGAAAGAATTTTTTAAAATTAGATATCCCCGAGGCTTTAAAAATTAGAGTTACATCCTCGCAGTCCACAGAAGAGGTCGCGGATTCGAGTCCCGCCTGGGTAGGCTGCCCCTATCCAGTGCATAGATATTGGATATTCGTGTTTGTTTAATTGCTGACTTGTTGAAAAAAACCGATGTAAAAGGCTAATACAGCGTTGTTTTCGATGATATGGAATAAATAAATAAATAGTCACAGCTTCGGTTTACATGGGTTGGAGGTTTTACATTACCAACTTGAAAGTAAAATACATTACAAAATCAAATCTAAATCCAAAGTGATGGAATGCTTTCTTCACCGCTAAGTTACCCACGATAGCGCCAGCACGATGAAAAGCTCGTAATAGTATTTTTTTGCGCGTCTTGTTTATAGCGGCAAGTCATTGTAGATTCAGCCGAGGGGAGCGGAATTTCACCGCACCTGCATGAAAAACATGATGATGGATTACGGGGTTTATAAAGGCCTCCCCCATCTTCCGGAATCCGTCTCGTTTTTGTCTCGAGGGCCGTTTAATTAGCGGTTTTCTGGGGATGAACCCCTCTCTCTCGAGAGGCGAAAGATGGACGGAAACAATCGATCCGACCAAGCCGAACTTTTCGACTCTCATTGTTGAGGATGGCTCCCGCGCGAGAATGGAGTGGCACTCAGCTCGGCGGCATTCGACGCGGTCCCACAGAAAACGACTAATTATGGCGCCAAGTTTACTCCGCTCCAACTCCAAAGCCAACTTTTCCTTGCGAGTGAATCCCGGTGGAATTTCAATCTCTCTCAAGAGAGGCCCCAAACGATGGATAGGATCCGAAATTTCAAGACCCCGAGGAAAAGAAAGCCGAGGCAGTCTCAAAGGAAAACCTCGAAGAGCCACGTGCCTTGACGTCGTTTTCGGTGCGGGAGGTTTAGAAAAGTTTCGGTAGACTACGGGAAAATTGATAAAATTCTATCGTATTTTATTATTTTTTTCTGCCGCAGTAGATTTTAAAAGGACTGGCAAGGAAAGGTATAATTCCTTGCAGTCACGAGATGCTCAGCGGCATTAAAACGAATGGAAATGGGCGAGTGATTCATGCTAATTTTGCCTTTTCTGACGGATGGGGAAGAGGGGAAAGAAAAATGCGGGAAGCAGGGGGAACGCAAAGTGTTGGGAGAACACAAAAAGTTGTGGGACTCCGCAGAACCACGAGCCACTTAAAAAACCGCAACCGCGAGGAGATTGACGGCCACTTTTATAACCAGAAAGGAATTATTGACGTACGTGCATTTTCAGCCCCTCAACTCGCACTCATTACGTAACGCTGAAATATCTGCATAATTATCATCACCTTTCATACAAATAGTGCCACCATAAATATGATTGATTATGGATAAAAAGGGCATAACTTCGGTCTCCAAGTAATAAAAAAATTACGCATACATGAAACAGAAAATTCACTTCATCTGGGGCAAGATTGGGAATGGGGTTTCCATTGAATGTCGATACAACTAACATGGGATAAAAGCTTGAACATGTGTTTTAAACAGTCTTCTTCCACCCAATTTAGACATGATTTAAGTTATACTTGTTATTAAGGCTTCTAAATTGTAAAACCATTTAGAATATTTATTAAAAAAGCAGCGAAGGATCATCGCCGTCAATTAAAATGAAAGGAAAAATATAAAACATAACATACCTTCTGAGGAGAGCGACAGCTGATATCGATACGCAAGCGTAAATTCAGTCAATAGACGCCCATGTAGCCGCATGTATATTTTTATCTCTTACAATTAGTGACCAAAAGAAAGCTTTTAATTCCACAGAACAAAGAGCGAGAAAAAACAAGACCATCAAAATGAAAGAAAATCCCAATGTTAGAGGCTATGGCATTTTTCAACTGTCTAAACTCCAATATTTTTAGTATTTAATGCCTGCCCTTCCAAGAAATATTTCATTTTTTCCTGAAAAATGCTGAATGAAGGTATATTTTTACAGCTCATTACATCATGGCGCTGCGCTGAATGATATGGCATCATGAATATTTATCACTAGCACTAAGTCTCGCAGGAATTTTTCCCCTCCTCCTTTAAAGAAATTGGGACCTAAGTAAAAAAAAACACATTCATGACGAAAAGAAATGCAAATTTTTTGCCTCGCTCATTTTCCGTGGACGAGCGATAAAAATGAGGAAATGAGTAATTAAAAAAAAACGTCCAAAGGTCAAAATTCAACGACATCATTTCCACCCCACTCCACACATCCGAAACTCATACTTCGGCTCTCATTTTTATGGCGAAAGAAGAAAAATAAAAATGCTGAAAATTATATACGCCTTCCAACTAATTAATTAGGTAGGCCCTTTTAAAAATGGAAAAAAAGAAAAAAAAATACTCCCTCCTTTACCGTACTCATAAACGCAAAGGGCGGGAACAGGGTAGAAAGGGTATATTTCCTTCCTTCCTCCACGTGGCGAACGAGTGCCGTGACGTAACTTCCGCGCGCCAATTATCGCCATTACTAAGCCCGCCCTCGAAGGAGACAGAGAAAGAGCGGGAAAATGGAGAAAAACACGGAAGAATCACGGTTGGCAAAAAAAACAATAACGGAAAGAAAAGAATCGCGGAATGCGCTCGCAATTTGTTTTGCCATCATCGTGAGCCAGCACATGATAAAAGCACTTGAACGAAGCCATTCGGTTTGATAGAAAGAGAGAGAGAGAGAGAAAGGAAGAGATTGGGTAGAAAGTTTAAGGATGATAAATAATCGGATGAAACAAACGAGGTGCGATAGCGTGCGCGCACTCACACAAATATACACGGCCGAGAGCGCAAAATACCGTTATCCTCTCTCTTTCTCTCTCTCCTCTACCTTTCACCTTTCTTTTTCATTTCCTCCACATCCCTCTCCTGTGCCTCCACCACACACAGTTTTCCCCCCCTACTCTCTGCGCATCCACGGGTGGTCCCTCCCCTTACGCGCGAAGCAGGGGACCCTTCCCTCCCCGCCATCTTCAACCAAGGGTACCCTGGCAAAACCCTCTCTCTCTCCTTCTCCGTGCCATTTACCCCTACCACCAACCCCCTACCTCCCCTACCAGTCCCCTTCCCCTCCACCATTCTCCCCTCCCCCATGGCCCACACCACCCCTCAGACGCCGGGCAACACAGTCGCCGGCAATCGATATGAGAGACCTCACTCTCCCGCCTTCCCCTGCGTGATCATGATTTCGAGACGGACTCTCGGCTATGCCCCCAAACCTCCCAGCCAGCCTGCTTTGCTCCTATGCCTCTCAACCCGCGTGTGCCATGCCTCGCGCCCGAGATGTCCTTCAATCCTTCTCTCATTCTCCTCGGAGTTTTTTTTCCAGCAATTTTTCGAGCAATCTTCCGGGCAATTTTCTAGGGATTCTTTTCCGCATCCTGCTTGTTTCGCTCCGTCGCACCTTCCCTGTGTCAACCCGCGTGCCACGCCTAACTCTGCCCAATACAGAGATTTCCTTCTATCTTTTCTCCACATTTATCTGGTAAATTTATTTCTCCATGGAGTTTTTGTTCTGCAACTTTTTGGGCATTTTTACGTGGATATTTTCCGCACCCTCCTTGTTACGCTCTGTCACAACTTCCTTCCCTATGTCAACCCGCGTGCCACGCCTAATTCTGCCCAATATAGTGAATTCTATGCACCTTTTCTCTACATTTATCTGGAAAATATATGTCTTCTCGGAGTTTTTGTACTGCAATTTTTTGAGGAATTTTACGGGAATTATTTTCCGCTTCCTCCTCGGTACACTCCATCACAACTTCCTTTCCTGTGTCAACCCGCGTGCCATGCCTAACCCTACCCGAACCTGAGAATTCCTCGTATATTTTTACTACATTTACCTGGCAATTTTTTGAGCATTCAGAAATTTTCAGGCAATTTTTAAACATTCTTCCGCGTACAATATCAGAGCATTTTCCCAGGCTCCCTTCGCTCCGTTCTAACTTCCTGGGGTAGCCTTTGCATAAACCCAAGTACCACGCCTAACACAGCCAGAATCTGAGAATTTAAGTTTATCCGGCATTTCCTGGAGCGTTCAGAATTTTTCCGTAAGTTTTCTGAGCATTCTTTCGGGCACTTTTGGTATTCTTTTATGTCTCCAGTCACTCATTCCGTGTTAACCCGCATACCAAGCCTAGCTTTGCCCTATCCTTAGAATTCCATGCTTCTGTCCTTTACATTTATCTGGGAATGTTTTCAGTATTCTTCCGAGAAATTTTGTGGGCATTCTAGTTAAGTCCCCTTTCGCTCACGCTTTTATTTTCCCGAGGTTGGTTTTGAATCAACCCACGTGTCTCTGCCCTTACCCGACATCAACTTGATTTAAAAAAATTAGATATTTTACCAACAATTTTCAAGCATTATTTAGGGTGTACTATTGCGCATTTTTAATTGTACTTTCACCTTTGCCCAACCTCTTCAAGACTCAGCGGCATTACTACACATGGATGAAAAGTTCTCGGGCTTTCCACCGCGTAAAAAAATCCTTCTCCGCCAAGGCGGGTGGAGATGGATTTTATTACCCGGTGGAAAGCCCGAGAACTTTTCATCCAACACCTACGCCGGGAAAACACCCGATTATATTACTACACATGTCAAAACTTGCTAAATTGACCTTCAATATCCATGCCCCCTCTACACTTTCCAGCCCATATTTGTGTCCGGAAAGAACACTAGAATTAATCCTGGCGTGTTTTCTTGCATTTATGTAATTTCGTTCGCCCACTCCTATTTTATCTCATATTCCTACAAATTAAGCCTCATAGACCACTACATCAAGCCCCATTCTGTCCGCTGATGAGGTCTCCTTGTCACTACTAACACTTCAATTGCATCTTGATTTCAACATTTTTTCAGGCAATACTGCCCACTTGGACTCTGGACGGTATGTTTTTTCCTTACGCTCCGTCTCAACCCCCGCATGTTGCTACGGCATCAACGCCCGTGCCACCCCTTGCTGTTCTCACTCCGGAGAATCGAGCACATCCTCCACGCTGATGTCCTAAATGCGAGCTGACGCCCACAGCTTTGCCCATTTACCTCGGCATAAATTATCTGAAGCATAATTACACCTATGTATTCGCTTCGTGCTAGTTCTGCTCATCTACATTTAATTATCCAACGAGACTTCTCAAGGGCGCGTGTAATAAAGACGGTATAAACCAACGCTATGTTCAGATTAAGCAACGAATTAGGTCTTCCATCGCATATTGTGTTCACACGCAATTTCTACCTAAATAATTAGTTACGAAAAAAATTATCCTTAATTTTATATACTAAGACTTTCACAACATGTTCAATGAAAAGAAATAGGCAGTGAATGAGTATATTAGTTCATTCTATGCACTTTAAAAAACTATATCAAACCAGATGAGTCGGAAATAGGTCCTGAGAATTAGCTGGCTTTTTTGTGTTAACTACACCATCCGACGACTAACATTTACCACAAACATTTCTTTATAAGTAATTTTAATACCTTATTACTATAGGATAACTTTATTAATCACAAATGCAGTCTAAATACTCATTTCATCGTTTGTTTACAGCCATTAAATCTGCCCGAAGAGTTGTTATTAGAAAAAAGTTTTACATCGCCATCAAATAGATCCATATGAATCATTATCTGAAGATTAATCGTGATTTAAACCTATTATTTGGAAGAGGTAACCACATTAATTGCGGTAATAATCCCTCAGTACCAAACATTCATCGCCACTGTCTGTGACGAAAATTTTATAAATGCACATTTTTCTATTTCATGTTAAAATTGGTCTAATGAGGATCGTGCTCATTAGAAACCAGTTTTAAGTGAACTCTCTAGTAGAGAAATGACGGCTCTGCTCGCCAAATGGGCATTGCCGTTTCCTCGTTCGCTTCCCTTTAAACATATCTTTATTTACGTCACGCGCGTGGCCGTTCCTGGTGATACGTGGCACGTGGACAGAAGCGTGGGCGCTGCGCCTAACAGGCCCAGGTGGGTGCGGCACTGCCAAAATGTGTACCCAGGGCGGACCGAGAACAGGTTTTGTTTCCTGATCAAATATGACAGGAAATGTGGGGAAAAATGCGGGAAAGCAATGTTCCAATATAAGGATATCGTATTCATTTTATTTCGTAAAACATACCTTTCACTTAAATTAATACAAGCAAGAAAACTTGTTCATATCGGGAATTTTGAATTAAGAGTTAGTTTTTGCAAAACAATTATTCTCAAATTCAGAGCCTTAAACAAAGATGAATCAGCAAGTTCCATTCTCTTGTGATATGTGGAGGTAGATTGTTAGCATATATTATACGTATTACAATAAAAGTTTCTAATATATTTTAACCGTCTGGATCGGAGAAAATACCTTATTCCCCAACGAAGAGTCATTTTGTGATCCATTTATTCACAAAGCGACATAAAATGCCATAAAAAGATCGAATAGCTATTTTTTTAAATTAGTTTTACCATCTCTTATTGTTGTCAGTCTTCCCTATAACTACGATGTCGAAAAAGACTACTTTGACCAAAACCTCGAGCACATCCAAGTTTCTATAGCTAAACATGATATTTTAAATGGATGATGATTAAATCCAATGAAATAATATTTAACGCTTTAACGATGGTAATTATGCATCCGAAAAGAAGGAACAATTTTTAATAATCATAGATATAAATTTTAGCACCTAGAGAAGTCATTCATAATAAATAGTATTTATTAAATACCAGTGCCTTTGTCTCGAGAAAATCTAATTTTAATTTACGTTCGAAATCTTCCTGAAATTAAAAAGGGAGGAAAAGAATGAGCCAACTGAAAATATCAAAAAATCTGACCTCATTTTATACTAACTCCTTCGGGAATATTGAGGATAGTAACTAACTTATTTCGTCCAAGGGCTGATTTGCGTTGGTGTCGGTAGGTCTTATGGATGAGAAAACGCGGAGGCGGTGGTAGGCGGGAGAGCACAAGTTAAAATGCAATGTGAGTCAGGAAACAAGTTATCCGCAACCGTAAGGGTTTATTTTTCAAAACTTTTGACTGCCTGGCACAAAGAGGATTTCTACTATGCGAAAAATATCACGATATCTTCTCTTAAAGAGTCCCAAGGATAGCTTACATATGATACGAGTAAAAGGTCAACAATCGAGCAGCATTGATGTGTCATGATAAGAACGGAGATTTCCACTTTTAAAATGCAATAAAGGTATCTTTAAAATCTAAATTACTTAATTTTAATCTTTTCTTTGAAGTCAACAAAATTTTAAGCTAGATACGATAATTATATACGATACCGGATGCCCCCGACATACAGGCATCCCACCGTACAAGGTATTCCTCCCACACATACGATAATTTATCTCAAGGATTACACTATCGCACAAAAGTAAGATTTTCAATCGAACAAAGAGTAGAAAAAGTAAACCCAATGCAATGAGATTTTAATCAAACATGGGCTTCAATGTTTGGAAAAGAAATCCGTGTAAAATGTGGTGCCTGTATGTCAGGGGTAGTGGTTTAATTATTATTGTACGTTTCTTGGTCAAAATTTCCAAGCTTTTCATGGTGCTTTGAACATATTCTTCGAATTTTTAGGGCACATTAAGCAGACCGTTGTCAATATTAGCTTGAATATCAAATTTGAAAATTTTATTTTTTAATTTATATTCACGGATGTATATTTTTTTCAATTTAAGATACCGGCAAATTCCGAAGAGGGCCTACTCTGTTTACCCTTAAAGTTTTAAGGTTATAACACAAGTTTTCCACGAGCAATCCGTAGCCAAAAAAGGCCTGCTGAGCTGGAGATACGTGTCCTCTTATGGGGAGACACCACCTCAGTGGACACTAAAGTGGTAGATAAGTAATGGAAGAGGTTAACCGCGGTTGGTCCTCAATGAGTGTATCATCAATAAGATGTTGCATAGTTTTCATCCGCTTGCCATCAACCCTGATGATGGAGCGCCACTCGGGTTACGAAACGTCGGCCAAATGGAGAGTAGTGATGGAAATATCGATTTGGATGAAAATCGAAAATTGCGTTCTCATGGTCAAATATCGAAATCGAGCCATGATGATCGAGTTTCGATCTAAGCACGATTCTTCAACTTCGATCTCGAACGTTCCGTTGATATGATAAAATCCGGCCTATGATAAAATCACCCGTCGTAAGTGAAAAATTTTCCCTAATGCCGTTAAAATTACAAAGACACGCGCCTGATCATTAAGACAACATCTCCATCAGTTAAACTTCCTCTAATATTTTAGTGAAGCAGAATGGTTCCAATCGTTGGTCCCCAAACTTTAATGTAAGTGCATTTGTAAATTTTTACTGCTATAAAATTCAAGGGGCTTAAAAAAATCTATTGCTCAAATGTCTATTTTGATTGTTTTTTCGAATTCATAATAAAATGTTTTTATGCAAACTGTGCTTAAAAGAATCGTCGATATTTTTCGATTAATTGATCTTTTGGTTTAAATTTCTATTTTTGCTGAAAATTCTAGCTTGTCAGTCGGATAAAAAATCGATTATCCAAAAAATCGACTTTTACCGACAATTTCCATGTTTTACGAAGTGATATAGCCCGCATAGAACTCCGAATAGCGTTTTTTAAAACTATATTCGCCGAGAAAGCATTACATGTTACTTCACCCTGTGGATAAAGTGCAGAGGGAGGTGAATAAATGAACATTTATTATGCTTAGGTAGGTTTTCCCGTAAGAGAAAATACCAGCACAACAATTTTTGCACGAAAAAAAAAACAAAACAAAAACAAAAAAATATAGCACACAATTAAAATTGAAACTATAAAAATAAGTTTACCCGGCACATTACTTTTGCAGAAAAAGCAAAAATAATGCATCGAAAGCAAAAAAATAAACCTCATGTAAATAATGATAAACAAAATCGCACAAGAGAAGAGAAAAAAAAACAAAAAGAAAAATGAGATAACTTGTGTTTGCACACCATAAAAATAAATATAATTTAAAAAATTGAAGAAATGTTCACAGCACCATGAAAAGCTTGGACATTTTTATCACGATGCAATAAAAATTTAGCCGCTTCCTCTGACATACAGGTACCACATTTTACACGGGTTTCTTTTCCAAACATGAAGCTCCATGTTTGATGAATTTCATACTACATTGGGTAATGAAATATATTTCATCCTCGACAAATATATTTAACAACATAAAAATAAATATGATTTACTGGCGTAATCTCTCTCTGAGGTAATAAATAAAAGGCTTTTCTTCAAGCGAGGCATGTCACTTCCTACTGCGTAACATTCGGCTCGTCTGTGGAAGCTACGACTAACGGAGTCCGCTGTGGGAAGCGCACATAATCATCCCTCGGTTCGTCTCGTGTCGACCATTCTCGTTTCGACGGATCGTAACATCACCGTCGCTCATCGAAGGGTCGCATTGCCACCTGGCAGTCCCAGGGTCCCTTTTAGCGATCGCCCTCCGGTTGGAGTGGCATCTGCCAGCGTTTGACGCTCCAGGAATCAAGGACTCGCTCCCCGCGTTAAAGGCTTGTCCGCCCAGAGATAATGGCACGACGGCCCTGTAGTCGTTTGCCATAACAGCTACACTCCAGCAGACTCATCACAGAGGATAAGTGACGCCCGAACGCAATGCTGGCTGAGGGAAGAAAATACCTTTTTGCAATGCGAAACATTTTAAAAATGGAACGCTAAAGATACTTCAACGCTGAGGGCGTCATCTAACCTCTTCATGGTTTTAGCCTAGTACGGAATGGAACAAGATAGCTGTTGTGTCGTACATGTGACAAAACACTACCTGTAACTTAAAATTTTCGGTGAATTTACTACGAACATCTGAGGCGCAAATGTATTATTTTGATTGATTGATTAACTGATATCGCGCTCGTACTTATTACTATTATATATAGGCACAGAGAAGAAACTCGCTTGCCTATGCCTAGGGGTTGCCTATGTTTCAGGTTGTACAAGCCATTCACAGAGGCAATAAATTTTGATTAAGAAAAACTCACCTAGTGTCCTTTAAACTAATCAAATTATTGCTTTAAATTTTACTAAAGCGAGGGGAAAAAATAAAGTTCAAACAAAGGCAAATATTAAAGGTTCGTAGAAAATAATTTAAGGAGAAAAAATAGTAATTATATGGAATGGATAAAATATAAGCATATTTAAGGACATCAAAGCTGCTGCATGAGCATGCAAATGAAAGTAAACAAAACTCTGTCCACACAATTTACTGCTTGGGTAAGCAGAAAAACTTTTGGACTTCTAAATCACGGTCTAAACTTAGAGATGCGATTCCTTTTGCTCCTTTTAGAGTTCATTCGTGGCTAGCAATTCGGATGCACCCAAGACGCAAAGCGCGGATCGTGCGCGTGGAGCCTGATTAAAGATCGCAATTATAAAATGCGAGTATGAAAAGAAGCAATGTTCTGGGTTTCAAGCTGCCCTGGGCATCTTTGGAGGGATATAATTGGATCATTAGGGAGACGCATTCTTGGTTTGCACAGCGCTTTTACGCGTGGAGAGAGGTTTTCATTTCGCATCCTTTTCGAGGGAACTCCACGGATTCGACGACGCGCAATTATTCAAGATCAGCGCCTGGCGCCCACTGAATGAGAAACGGGGAATCGAAAGGTCGTCTTGGGGTGAAAAAAAATACAAGAAAAAATCAGACCAGGGAGTTGCGAGAATTTCACCTCCTATCTACATTAATGATGGGAGTCCCTGACCCACATATTGTAGAAAAGAATCCGCATCAATACCACTGTGGGGGTACACTTTGACTAATATACTTTATTTTGGAGCCCGATTGAGTATTCCCAAGAGCTTAAAAAGTTTCTACTGCGACAGAGAGGATTAAAAATTAATTCATTCTTATCAAGAATTATGTTTTATTGGACGGCAAAAATGATGGATTCTCTGTGTGGGTAGGTTCTCTGAGTTTAGAAAGAAATGATGAACGCTCTTTTACGTTTTATTATTAACATTTTTAAGGTAAATATTTTGCGCTAAAATTTTTCCTCCTTCTGTTATGCTACTAAAAATTATTATGTCATAGATGATGGCATACTTTCACATCAATGATTGAAATTCTAGTTCTGCCTTAGAGCTACTCCCTGTATCTACCATTGATCATGCTAGTGAATTTATGTGAAAGAATATAAGGAAAACAGCAACTATGTAATCCAATAACGGCGTCAATAAAATAATGAAGTGAGCAGTTATGATAAGGTGTGTAGGTTTTATTTAGTTGTCCATGAGCTATTATGACTACCCTTGAATCACTATTGTATCTAAATACAATTTCAATTGAAAACTTAATCTACTGATTTGATACAAACATAAAAGCGGTGGTATGCAAATATATTCGAATCAAACATTTAGAGCAGTAATTTCATATGTATATTTTGTTGCAAGATAATTTATTACGACGAAATTCGAAGACAATAAGAAAAATCTTTTAAAATACCCACGAAAATGACAGAGACATGATTTACCGATGGAAAAATCTTTAGAAATATCTATTAGTTGTAGATGCCCACCTCTGCCTCAGGTACTACTACTAATAGATATTTCTAAAGATTTTTCCATCGGTAATTCAAGTCTCAGTCATTTTCGTGGGTGTTTTCAAAGATTTCTTCTTCGAATTTCGCTGTAATAAATTAGCTTGCAACAAAATATCCATATGAAATTACTGTTCTAAATATTTGATTTTAACATATTTACATACCACCGAATTTATGTGTGTATCAAATAAGTAGGTTGAATTTTCAATTGAAATTGCATTTAGGTACATAGTCATAATAGCTCATGGATAACAAAATAAAACCTAGCGTAAATATTCAAACGCATATAAAAAAACAACCTTTTTATGAAAAGGCTGTGACATTATCATGGTCTTTTTTTTTAATTTTGTTTTAGAGAAAACTAGGACATGCAGTCATGAAGGAAATGTGTATTTATTATGAGGAAAGGACGGACCAAAGAAACTCTGCTTAGGCCATCACGAAAAAAATGCGCTCATGATACAATTCATTTATAAGGCAGAGATAAAGTCAAATATTTTTCGTCCTCACCCCGAAAACTCTCTGATTTTTGTTTTATTCTTCTGTGTGTGATCTTTTTCAGAATTTCCGACGCATATATTGTCATAGTAATGGCCCTAAAATTTTCACTGATTCCCCTGTTTTTCCTGGAGAATACGAATTGTGACGTTTCTCTTGAGGTCTCTTGTTATCTCACCGGTAGGATGCATTTTGTTTAGCATTATCTGCACCCGGGTCAAGGTCTTTGCTCCTGTGTTTTTAATTAATTTTGTTTGAAAACCGTCAATTCCAGAAGCCTTATTCATACCCAAGCCTCTTACTAAAACATCAAAATATGACCTTAAAATTGGGGCTTCCATTTCACCTGTATCCACTTTAAATTTCTTTTTCTGAATAGTTACATATAACTTTCTTCGTATATTTTTCAATTTTACATGAAATTAATTGAAAATTATTTTCATACGATTATCTCCCATTATGTAGTATCGCGAAAACTACGATGACTTGCTTGCGCTAGTGGACATAACGAGCACAAGAAATTGATTCTAAAGGAAATTTTCGTCATTTAAAATGCAATTTCGAATAATATATTTCGTTCCGCAGAAATACTATGTTATACAAGCACAAGTGTCTTTTTTGTAGTAAATAGAAAGTTAGCGCTTTCTCGATTTCAGAATGATTGCTGTTGAAAATAAAAAGCGCTGAAATAAGGCAGGAGTAGAACTGATTACGTACCCGGGTATACGAACGTGACCGTGTTTAAACCAATTTGACGGAATGGGCTCTTCCACGCCGGGCTTACGGAATTGATTGATATCTCAGCGGGGCTTGAAGTGAATGATATAAAAAATATATAAAAAAAACACGAGAAGTGAGTGGTTTTGTCCGCTATATATTATTTTCGCGCGTGAATTATTTATTTATGTGGCGAAGTGGGCCGGCCGTTGGGAAGGGAGGGACGGCCACTCGCCTAAATCACCAGGACGACGGAATATTATGACAGGCGGGAATGAAGAGGAGAGAAGAAAAATGATTCCGCGAAGCGTTAATATATCTTCCCCGGCTCTTTCCCCCTCCGTTCGCTCATACGCGTGCTTCATCGTTATTAATCGCATTTCGGTTCGGACGCGGACCCCGCAAGCGGCTTAAGAGGCGGAAGACCCTCAGGGGATAGGTTTAAAGGTTGAGAATGCTTTCCCCCTCCCCACCCACGTTATTAATAAAACCTTCATCCAAGATTTCGCGAGAGAGATAGCCGTCAGAGCCGCGGATGGAATCAACACGAGCGCATAGGAACTCGAACAAAAGGGAAATGTCAACAAGCCTATTAATTATCGAGAGTAACATCCAATTGAATCTCCATTTGCACTCACTTATTGTAAAGTGAAAGATGATTACACGTCATTATAAATTGAACAATTGCAGTGCAAATAGTTTTAACGAATTATACCTTTCCATAAAACTTTAAAAATATATTTGGCAGATAAATAAAAAATAAAGGCAAAAATATTTTATTTAATGTAGTAAATTCAGCTTATTAAAACAACTTGCCATGGTTTCGGCAACTTGTGCCAACCTTGACAATGGCACAAGTTGCCGAAACCATGGTCGGTGGAAATAAAAGACTGTGGAAACAGATAAGTTGTTTTAATAAGCTGAATATCAAAGATTTCCACCGCATCACACCGGGCACAGTATATTTTATTTAAAGTAGTAAAGGTAATTCCAGAGTCTAAAATAATAAATCCATTTTTTTTTTCAAAAGAATCGAGAGTAGAATCCAATTGACTCCATTTGCATTCACCTATTGTAAATTGAAAGATGATTACAGCTCGTTTTAAATTCAATTCTCAGAGTGTAAATTGTTTCAACTTATATTATATCTTGACATAAAACAGTTTAAATATACTTGGCATATGAATAAAAAAGTAAAGGATTTTATTTGAAGTAGCAAAGGTAATTAAAGATTCCAACACAATCAATTCATTTATTCAAGATAATCGAGAGTAGTATCCAACAGACTCGTTTTAAATTGGCAATTTTTCGGCATCCGTGACGGCAGGGATAAGTCCTCGCCTACTATACCGAAGGTTGCGGGTTCGAGTCCCGTCTGGATAGGTTTCCCCCCTCCAGGACAGGGTTGTGTGTGTTCGTCTGCTGTTGAGTGTTAAAACTCCCGACGAAAAGGCCTCATTGTGCTGTTTTCGTGGGCTATTGAGATAAATAAATATTGGAAAGAGAAGTTGATTACTCCTCATTATAAATAGAATACGCACAGTACACATAATTTTGACTATTTATACCTTTCCAGAAAGCAGTTAAAAATATATGGAAAGTAAATAAAAAATAAAGACAGAAAATGGTAACTAAATTGGTAAAAGCCAACGCCGGGGTCTAAAATAAAAAATCCGTTTAAGGTACTTCAATATAATTGACAGTAGTATACAATAAACTCGATTTACATGGCTTCATAGGAAAGTGAAAGATAAATTACACCTCATTATAAATTGAATAAGCACAGAGCAAACAGTTTTAAATATTAATACCTTTCCAGAAAACAGCTAAAATATATTTGGCACATAAACTAAAAATAAAGGAAAAATATGATTATTAAAGTAGCCAACTCCGGCCTTTAAAACAATAAATCATTTTATTTTGAGGAGTTATTTTTGTGAAAGAAAATATTGTGACGTTGAAAAGAACAAACATGCGTCACGTGTGCATTCATTGGTTATATATATAACATTCTGTTGTATCGAGGATTTATTCACAAGTTTATATCTTTTCTTCCTTATGTTTTGTTAAATTTATATTTCGAGAGCTTTATGCCAGAAATAATTCCAAAGGATGCATCAATCAAATGAATGCATTCTGGAAATGTATAAATTAATTCATTCAAGTTAAATATCCTGTTAGAAGACGCATTTAGATAAATCCCTAGAAGATACATCACATGAAGTTATGTCACAGTTTCGCAATTGATCAAAACTTCTACGGGCATACAGGGAGCGTTACACAAATATTAAACGAATTAGGATGGGAACCGCTAGAGACTTCGCGCTACGCGCATGGATTCCATCGAAAGAGAAAATTAGAATACAGAAATTAAGAATAGATATCTTAAAGTGCGATTCGGAGAGCACTATGTTAGAACACCACTATATATCCATATCCGACAGAAACGATAGATTGAGAGAGTTATTTTAACGAACAGATAGTTTTAAGAATTCTCTCGAAGGACTTTAATAAATGCTCCAAGGGACTTCGTATGCGCATTCCTTTTTTAAGAATAAACGGCTGATGTCCCTCGCCATACGCCTAATGAAAATGCTTGCGGGATATTACGTAGATGTAGATCACAGGGCGATGAAGAATTTGCGGCACGCTCCAACATCTCTCATAGATTCATCAAGGCAGGGCAGTTCAACCACGAAGAGTCACTAAGTTCCCCAGAAATTCTTTTCGACCACTCCTTTTGCAAAGCATTCACTCAGAGAGATCTTTGGATTGGAATAGCCTTCCTAGAACTTCAAAAACTATCTACTATCGTGGAACTTCATTTCTGCAACAATTTATGACTTGAGATATATGTCGCCAACTTGTTGACAACCCTTCAATCCGTGATAAATGCCGATAGACATGGCCATAAAAGGCCATCTTTCACCAAACCACAAAAACATAAAAAGGCCCTGTTGTAGTGCACTCCAATTGTTATACTGCAAGATAGAATATCACGGAACGTTACCGCTCTCAAAAAGAGAGCAGTGAGAAAGGATTTAGGAGAAAAAATCGAAGGGTAAAAGAATAATCATTTTGGAAAATTTCATTCGGTACCCAAACGATCACTTATTTGGTATAAAAAATATTTACAGATGAAAGAATTGCGCTTCTGATTCAAACTTTTTTATATTCGCTACCCGGGTTCCTAAAATTACATCACCTTCAGATATTGAGAGAAGTTGATGGTTTAATATAACTTGCGAATTATGTCTTCCAAACAGCACACGATTAATAGGAAAACCTGGTGGAGAACAGAAAAGTACTGAAATACGAAACTTCCGTAAAAGTTATCCATAAATCATTTAAATTCATTCTTTTATCGAAATAAACATTGACATCTCACTCTTTAAAACAAAATATTAGAGTGGAGAGCCTTGAGAGATTACATTTTTCAATTGAAAGCCAACGTAGAAAATTACAATGGGAATGGTATCAAAGAATATGAAATCATATCTACCGATATCATTTAAGAAATAAGATTAAATAAGATTTAAAAATGTATAGACTCTTATCAAAATGTAACTACCTCTCATCAGCTCTACACACGTCTGCATATAGGATACACACATATGGACGCTCTCATCCACTTAAAATTGTCAAAGGAAAATGTATGGAATTGATGAAACATTGAAAACTGCCTCTATTGTAAATACCTTTCAGCAGGTATTTACTTATCCGCATATAGAATACATACCTAGAGATGCTCATATCTACTTAAATATTTCAAAGGAAAATGCATGGAATCGATGAAACATTGATAATTGCTACTGCGTACATCGAAGAGTAAAGGTCCCCCGGCTCATGATCTCATGGAATAATTTTCCACCGTTTTTCAGCCACCCAGGGAAAAAAATATGAGCTTACGCTGTTTTTTCCAATAATTTTTCCAATATGTGTACGGTGCGCATGAAAATACATTATTTACGTGGAGGGAGAAATGAAGCGGAAAAACCGTATGATTTACGAAGAGATAAAAGAAAACTAAAGAATGCTTATTCTAGCTGGCATAATATTTCGATAGGGACGAGTATAGTTCCCAGATCCCTCTACCCTCTTCTACAATTCTTCTACCCTTTTCTACCCTTCTTCTACCATCTTCTACCCTTCTTCTACCCTCGCATCGCAACCTCTGTGCACGATGAAGTCAAACTCTCTTATCCATCGGCTTTAAATAATCCTCAAAGCTTTAATGGATAAAAAAGAGAGACAGCTGGCGGCGAGGGAATTAGGGATAAAATCGGAAATTAACGGCGGTAAAAAAATATGCTCGGAAACCAGCATTTCCCCTGAGCATGGAGTGAAAACGCTTTAATATTAGAGGAAAAAAAATAAACATTACAAATCCATGGTTGGATACTAATAGGTTCCATGAATCCGGGATAATATGTTCCGATGTGAGCAGAAAAGGAGCAAAATATGCATGTTAACGGAGGTTGCTCGACGGAAACATTATCACTGCATTGCGCATCGTTGCATTCAATTATATTCATTTGAGTATATACTTTTGAAAAATGGGTCGTTAGCATGATCCACTGAAATACTCACTAATGGTATGCATTCAGGATTTTTGTGGAAGTTCGTATTCAATTCTTCTTCTCGTCATATTTTTTTGGTGCACCGGAGCGGATAGCAATAATAAACTGCGATCATTAGTCGTTTGGCGGTCGCATTCGGATGTGTGGCTGGTGGTTAGCAATTCTATGTATAAATTCAGCCGCATGAATAAGCTCTGCTTTGATGAAACGATGATTGGTCCCTCAGCTAGACACTGGAGCGAGCTGCAACGTATATTCTGTGAATAAATTCAGCCTAAAATGTTATGGGAGCAACAAAATTACCCATGCCGCACGTACTCTCAAATCTACGAATGAAATAAGCGACTGTATTATAGGAAAAATAGTCCTTCCACCGGTAAATCCTTATTTCCGTAGTAAAATACATGCAGACTTTATGGCTCACACAATATCAAGCATACTTGAATTGCATAGCCGGCCTCTGTAGCGGTGGGGTAACGTCGTAGCCTGCCAAACAAGAGGTCGCGGGTTCAAGTCCCGCCTGGGTAGGTTTCCCCGGTCCAGGGCATGGTTGGGCATGGTTGTTCGTGCACGTTTACATGTTACATTTGTTCAAAACCCGGTATAAAATGGCCAATAAAAGCTGTATCCGGTGGTTTGAGAATAAAATAAAATAAGGCATAATATTTACCATCCGGTAACACATCTGCCTGAATTACAAGAGCCGAACCGTTTGATCTGGCTGAATAAATTATAGAACTTACAAGAGCTCATTTGACTGCTGCATTTTACCCGTCGTGACTTCAACGAATGGGCTGTATTCTTTTTTCCTCTCGTCCTATCTGCTATCTTCTCATGACGCTTGCGGAGGCCGTAATTTTATGGCGCGATTGCTTTCCTAAATTTTCCTTTCTTCCAATCAATTCCTAGCGAGGATTTTTAACAAATCTCCATAGTTCTTTTTTCCCACGGTTCTCATTACCTATCATAGCTGTTCCCAGCTTTTTTTTCCTCCCATACACCTCTACATGCAGGGGAACTCGGGGCAGAATGGGGTGCCAAGTATCATTCTTTTTTTCGTTAATTCTTACTCCCCCGTTCCACCCCACCCGTTCTGGCCCAAGAACACGTTTACGCTTACCTAGGAACTGATGCCCGAAAATAACGTTTATTCAGACGCTCAATTGTACGAAACAAACGGTGATGGGGCGTACCTCGAACACATACCAAGAGTGACTGTGATTTAAACGCTTGAATATGACTTATCATAGATACAAAATCTTCCGAAGTGAGAAAGCAACGGCTAGTATTCACAAAAATCACAGTTCACCTGTAAGCACTCAATTAACTAAACCAACATGGCCGCAGAAAATTAGCAATAACAGGTTAATTAATCTATTTTGATTACCCTCTTATAGTTGACAGCACCTCCTAGTCGAAAAAATACCCAAACCTACACTAATACCTACCCAAATACACTTTTATTTATAAATAATTCTATGAATAGAAACTTTGTTTTAAATACCCCATACTGTAAGCATACATATTTCCTGGTTGAAAGATACATAGTTCCTGGCCTACGTACATAGCCAGTACTGATTTTTTTCGGCGTACCCCCAACTGGATCGTACCACCGATTAGGAACCGCTGTTCTATCATAACACTGACTATATTCAGCTATACCCTTTCTATGCGTGTAACCTCCAGGCATGATGATTGAGCATTATTAACATCGATTCCTCCCCCTTGACATTCACCGCTGGCATTTCTCACGAGATCCACCTCGACCCGAACATCCCAGCGGGGTAACAATCGCACCCCTCGACTCCTCCCTATCCCTCAGACCCTCCACTGCTGTCGTCACAACGTCTCCGCGTTTCGCCTCCCTGGATAAGCACGAGAACCAACTCCAAAAACACTCTTACATGCCTTGACGCAGGCACTCCCCGCAGCGCAGACAGAAGCGGAAAGCATTGTGCTCTTCATCCCAACATACCCATCCCTCGCTCTTTGTAGAAAAGAGCTTTGGATTGCGACATTTTCGCCACGTAAGCACGTCACCTTGCGGGCATGATGGAAAAAATAAAAAAAGATGAATAAAAGACGTACGAACGGCGCGCGGCGCCGTCGGAAGGTGGTTGCGGCAAGTCGAGGCCTTCGTGGAAGGCATACATATATACATTTGCAGCGGATTTCGGATTGGCACGGATAGACACGTGCGCGGGGTGTTTTGGGGGTGTACAGATCAAATCATTACGTGTTGACGACCCAAAGACGTCGACTATACTTGAAATAGCATATTAAAGGAAAGCCAAAATCTACGGTAACCTATCATATTTTGACATAGGCGGATTAACCGGAGGGTGCCGGGGGCACGTGCCCCCCCCCCCCAGATGCTTAGAAAATATACCAGATTTTTAATGCTGTTACCGGTGCGTCCGTTTTATTTTGCGTATTACGGAGCCCAAACCATTTATACATATTATATTAACAACTTTCTTACAAAATAAAGAGAATATTACATAAAATAATTGTTGTTTGTATATTGTTCTTATTCCCAAATATGAGAAGATCGTTTGCTTGTCAGACCCTTGCAGGGGCGCAGCTAAGAATTTAGTCTAGGGGGGTTTTAGACGCAACTAATTCTGGGGGGTCAGGGGGTATGGAATACCCGCCAGAGTAGGCGGGAGGTGCGGGGACCCCCGCCAGAAAAAATTACGATAAATGCTGAGTTTTACGGCCTTCTGAGGGATATTTTATTAACCCTTACACTTTTCTATGAGTGATGTTAGTCCAATTAAATAAAATAGATTAAAATTAAAATTTATTTTAGATCTGGGGGGGGGGGTTTATCCCCCAAAACCCTCCCTCGCTGCGCCACTGGACCCCTGTGCCCCTCCTCTCAGAAAAAATCCTGTCTCCACCCTTGTTTTTTCAAATAATTGTCTGAAATGAGTAAGCAAAATATCGATAGCATTGGTTCGGGCTGTGAGAAGTTCAACAGAGTAAAAACAAATCCACCTGTAACTCATATCCTCGGCGAAGATCCGCCAGAGATACTTAGAACTTATGGCTTACTCGAAATAAGTATGATATTCGCCTTTACTAGTCACAATTAAAATGACACCGACGAAGCATACATGAATGCCGTATGCATATCGGTGCTGTCGGAAGGTGGTCGGGAGGAATGGAGCAAGTTGAGTTCGTCGAACGATATATGGCCGATGGGATGGCGCGTGGCAATTAGCTGTACCGTTGAGTCAAAACTCACCCCAACCCGCCAGTTTATAACATTACAATTAAACAATGGCGCATGTGTACTGTTGGCAGAGTTAAATGTTGTTTTTTGTGAAAAATACTAAAAAATTGATTTTAAAAGATTTACAATTTGAAATTAGTTCTAAATAGTAATAATGATTAATTCATTTTTTTCCCCAATCTGTTATTTTTTCTATTTGAAATTGAATTAATTATTGCAAAGTTTGTAATATTAAAAAAAATCTTTTTCCTTCTCTACTCAGGGTTTTCCTAAATTACGTGAAGGAAAACTGGATGAGTTATTAAAAATTTAAATTTGAAACGAGAACAATACAACATAATAACTTGTGATCAGAAGAAGGCTAAGACATACGAAAGACACATAGGCGCGTAAATATTTGAGGCATTATTAAATTGTGAAGAAACCAATGTCTGCTTCGTGGAAGGCGTATACATATATACATCTGCAGCGGATTCGGGATCGCCAACGCTACATAGGCACGTGCGCTGGGGGTTTAGGGGGGGGGTATCCTCCCTTCCTCCTCCCCCTCTTATCGTGAAGGAAGGAGGGGACACGTTGCGGGTTCAGTGCACACGTCATGCGATCGCCGCCACCCCCGCACCGTGTCTGCGGCGCCCGCGTGCACTCCGAATGGTTGAGGGCAGGGGTGGTTCGATGGGGGGGGGGGGGGGAGGTTGGTTAGGGCTGTTGTTCCTCTCCAGTGATTGCTTTCCTCATCGTCTCTCGATGGGATCTCACTCCGGAAGGATTCGATACCGTGGCGTCTCGACAATAAAGCCAAATACCCCGTCACTCCATCCAATAATTCCCATTTTATGGTATGTCGCTCGCATGCGGGATACAAGTGCTGATGAAACCGCTGATTTCACGAATCAAATATATTACGCTTACATAACATGAAGTAATTCACCTGATTCACATTAAATACATAAAATAAGCTTGTAGTGTACCTTGTAATGAAGCCAGATACCCATTCACTTCCTCCAATAATCCCAAATTTGGGGAATAGCATTGCAACCTTCAAAGCTACTTCCTTCAGAGTAGTATTAAAATATATGAATTGTGTTTAACATTATTTTCAAGGGGCATACTTACTAAACGTTTTTGTTAAGAGTAAAGAACACTCATGCCTTTGTAGAATTTTTTTATGGTATAGAAGTTATTGATTAGTATTAACAAACATAAACTTAAATAAGCTCTCGCGAAGGAAAGAAGTGACGTTTTGGATGCGGAGGAAGGCTCAGATAATACTATTTTTTGCGTTTAAAATCATCAAGTCTAATGGGCAAGAAAGGCTATCCCAAGGAAAGAATAGTAAAGTTGTTAAGATGAAATTTCAATTCGATTTTTAATATCCCCGATGCCGCCAAATATCTAATTTTGCGCATCGCCCGGATTACTAGAGAGCAACAAGTTCAAGCATTCATTGGTCTGCACCTTGGAACTAGAAGTACTCAATTATGCTTGAATGCAAGCTCTTAGTCTGGATATATGATACTCACAGCTCCTCCGTAATTAGAGTATCCCTCGGTCTTACATCAGAGTGAGCACAAACTAGTGATACCTACTACAAAATAATTAATTTAATGGCGTGACGGCTAAAATGAAAGTGCGAATATGTTCTGGGCAACTTTCAAGGTTTAGAAGAAAAATTTAATTATATAATTGAATTAGATCGGAATATCCATATGTATGTAAATTAAATGCTCTTATAATGCTCACTAACAGTTTTAACTAGCCGCCCACTCCTGTCAAGCCAAGGAGTTGAGATATTACGTTTGGAGGGGGAGGAGGGGAAAAGCAGAAAGTTTTCTCGTAACCTCAAAACTTTCAACTTCTGAGTAAGTGGGTAATATGTATGCACCGCTGGGCGTTAAGATACTCACATTTTGATTCACACACACATATTTTTGTTCACAAGCCTCTCAAAATATGCGTCCGTAGCAGCTTAAAATGTCACGAGAAAAACAGGATGCAGATCCTTATAAAATCTCCAACAGTATTCTTCGATAAATAATAAGTGCCAAAGATGATCATTTAAGATGTACTGCTTGGCTGTTTAGGACTTGGTGTAAATAATTTTTTTGTAATGGCATAGGAAAACGTTCACTGATCATGATGAGTAATCGATTCATTTCCCCTCTCACGATTTTGCATATTTATTTCTATCTTCAGGACATAAAAAATTTAAATCAAATTGACAGAGTAAAACAAATTTTATCTGCAAAAAGCTAGAAAAACTTTAAGATAAAATGTTTTTTTCCTATACATTCATTAAATTTCAATTCCGAAACCCTGATAATAACGATACATCTGCAAAAACGGTGGCGTCGAAGTGAATTGATTATTTGACTCGAGAGAGCTTTGTTATACCCCTATCTTCACTTGGGGTCCATGGCGGTCAAAAGTTATACTATTTATATTTACCTCTTGAGATAGTCGCAGCTTCAAGAGATTTGACTTCCAATTACGAGGTCTCCGATTCAAATCCCGGGAATGGCAGTGATATTAGAAGCACTCGGCAAGAAAAAGGAGAAATGGAGTATGGATGCGGGTGCTTCGGGCACTAGGATGAAGGAGCGGTACTCGGGAGGCAAGCTATCTTGGAGACATAATCACCTCTCACTTGGAGTCTTAATAAGGAACTTTCTGGCAAAATAAGCATAAAGATCAAAATACTAATTTTAATCAAAATGAATTTGAACTTCAACAAATCAAAAGAAAATTTCGTACTTTGTTTAATTACCCAAGGACACGAATTGCGCGCAAAAATAGTGCGTTTTCTGGGAAAATACGGAATACGAAAAATAATGGCATAATCGCAGGAATCTATTTTGCTCTCTCATCACATCCTGAAAATATCAAGTGCTTGCATATCTTTACCCATCCTTTTCCCCTATTCTGGCGTCCGTTTTAAAATTCATCCCCTCCTTCGCTAGGTAACTAGGTTACAATCATAACATTAATGCATAATGATTTATGTCTCTTTATGATGATTATTCATCGAAAGCTGGGTCGGTTTATGTAAAAGAAAAGTCGAGGTATAAGTAAAAGTTAACTATCCAATATGCCTTATTAGGATAAGATTGGCTTCACTGGGACGCTAAAATGCGGAGGAATTCTTTTTTTCAAGATACCAAGAGATGAGTACAAATTAGAGGAAGGAAAAAAATCTCCTTCCAAGACGTTTCCTGCCCACGAAAGATTTCTCTCCACAATTTCCCCTTTGTCCCGAAGAAATAGTCATTACTTCTTCTCCAACGAACACAACGCCCATTTGCTGCGCGATTTGCCCCATCTTTTGGTCACCTCCCCAAATAGCCAACCAGCACAATTTTCTCACTCCCCAAACAATCTCCGATACGGCGGTGGTAGACGCAGCTATATAATGATATCTTAATTGGAACTCATTACGTTTTTGCTACGCCCCACCCTCGAAGTCTCATTTCTGCTTTCCATTCCGCTAATCCCCATTTCACCAAAGTATTTACTGATATTCCACTATTTCACGTGGGAACTCTAAAAATAGTGGTTAGAAAAATGAAAAAATAAATTGAGATATAAACTGATTTTCATTCTCTCTCTCTCTCTACTCTGCACTCTTAAAAAAAACGCTTTTATAAGATATATTGTGGTATTGGCAGAAAAAGATGACGCTAGTGCTCACAACAAAGTACGTATATTATATTACCTTTTCAGAGTAATTGATGCATTTCCTCTCTTTCACACAATTATACTACCATTTGTTAATTAAAATAATTAATCTGTAATTGGATTTATCTTCATATATTCACTCCGTTATAATTTCTTCTTTTTAAATATAAATAAAACTTTAATACAGCAACATTGAAAAATTTCGTCCATTAGGTACGCAGATGAATTAAATTTGTGACTTAACGCTCCGATAACGATGACAGAGTCAGCCATTGAAACGTCGGCTCCGAGAGAAAACAGCTCAGCTGATGGGAATCCCGTGAAGAATATATCAACGTAGTGCGCCAGAAGACCCCAAGTAAAGTATATAAAGGCCGTTAACCCTTTCTAACCCAGAGCAGCTTCTGGGAGAAATTAAATTTCAAGACTTCACAATTTATATATGTGAAAATATTCCACTCAATCACAGCTATTGTAGCAGCCGCACATTTCGTCATTAAACTTTACAGCTCAAAAGAACACGTAGTTTAAATATGTCCTAAATAGAGCTGAAAATGTACACATATTTGATGTTACTTAGAAGCAACATTGTGTTATGAAAGGTCAATTACCTGAAGAAGTTGCGTCTTTCGAATAGAATTTCTGAACTAAACAGAACTATTGGTAGGAATCACGTGAAGAATTCATCCACAATTAACGGCCGTTTTTCGATTTAACGTGAAGGTTCAACGTAAGCTTTTTTCAGGAGAAACCATACAGGTGATTCAGCCCAGAGCATGTACTGGCATACGACACGAACTTGAATGACACTTATCACGTCTCTTTCGGAGGCGAGAATTTTTTAAACTAATGTCTTTATACTACTATTACTGTACTTCTTTTTAGTACTACTATTGACCGTAATATCTTATCACCAATTTAGGTTTCCGCGCAAATCGACGTCACTCTTTTTACAACTCAACATTTATCCTAATTTTTGCGAAAAAATTGGCTCCTGATCAATTATTCTTACAGCAATCATCGACATCGCTAAAAGGTTGAAATTTAGATTTTATGATGGTATAATTCCTGTATTAATATAGTATGAAGTTATTTTTCCAAAATAATTGTCGACGCAAAGCCAAGAATAAGTCTAAAATACGTAATTTTCGAAAAAAAAGGAAACAAGCACGCTTCCGTTAGAAATAGCGCAACATTGACGCAATGTATCGAAGTTAAATTTTTTAATAAAAACTTAAGCATGAAGTGTGACGCCCCATAAATATTACTACATAACTTACATAGTCAAAGTGGGCGTCAAAAAAGTCGAAAAAACTATTTTTGTCCACCTTTTTCCGGATCCGGACCATTGTGCGACGTGATTGCAACCACCCTTGGAGTGCATATGAATCCAGAGGAGGGAGAGGGAGCAACGTCCTTTTCCTTGACCACGCGTATCAGGGCATAGAGTAGATATGGAGGGCGGGGCGCTGGGAGGGGAATGGATAGATGGCGCCAATGTGGGGACAGTTGCCGCAGAGGACACGGGATTAGAGGGATTGCGAAAAAGAGAAAACGAGAGAAGAACACGCCACAGTGGCCTCCGTGCATCCAACCCACACGAGGATCGGACCTCAAGCAATCAGTTATTTTTAAATCTTCAATGGCTTGACAGTTTCATCGTGAACCTTGGAGTTTGCGGCTAATAAGTATATACAAGGGCGTACCCAGGATCAAAACTAGGGGGGGCAAGGACAAGCCATGGCTGCTCAAGTTGTAGGTACGATTTAAGCATGGATTAGGTGACTGAATCAGCATTTTAAGGAAACTCTAACAACTTTTTACTAGTTTTTAAAATTATTTGCTTGATAAATTATTACTTTCCTTTAAGAAATTTGCGATTTATGCTTCTAGGGGGGGGGGGGGGACTGCCCCCTCCTGCCCCTCGCTGGGTACGCCCATGAGTCTATAATGAAAACTTTGTCTATTCCACAAAGCTTTATTCACTAAAACCTACACCATTTTCAACACTTCCGTGCCTTGAATAATTGTACTTACAACTTTTCTTCATGGCAATCGTCGATACACATGTTTATAAGAGATGGGGAAGATAGGACAGGGGGTTGTAGAGGAAGAGAATGACTACGGTTTGCAGGTCAAAGGTGAGTCTACGGTTGTCTTTATCATCTCAGGATCAACTTTGTGGAATACGATCTTAAGTTTTCCCGGCGTATCAGTTGCAGAAAAGTTTCTCGGGTTTTCAACCGGTTAATATCGTCCATGTCTCCCGACGTTTCGAGCACTGACTTGCTGATCATCCTCAGGGGATCTTCCGAATGATCCACTGATTCGGAGGATCCCCTGAGATAAATTTCGGAAGCTCCCCTGAGGATGATCAGCAAGTCGCTGCTCGAAACGTCGGGATACATGGACGACATCAACCGGTGGAAAACCAAAAAAACTTTTCTGCGACTTTGTGGAAGTTCATTCTAATGATAAAATGAAAAAAATTGTTTTATCCCACAAATTTATTTAAAGGCGTGACAAGTTTCGACACAGCGACGTCGTCACCAGATTAGGTACCTTATCTGATGAGGATGCCACTGTGTCGAAACTAGTTACACCTTTAAATAGATCAGTGAAATGGATTAAAGTTTTTTCATTTTATTATCTGTGAGTCGTCGGGCTTGGGGTGGACGTGACCAAATATTTTCTGGGAGGGGAGACGGAGACTTGGAGGAGAGGAGAATGGTTATAGTGGTATCAAACCAAAAAACTCCAGGTAATTCCACAGTTGAGTCCCGTACTGCGAATCAAGCCAAATTATCAGCTCCCCCTATTGTCCGTTGGCCTGAATAACCGGAATCTGCCGTATAGCACACTTCGTTTCCAACAATCGCATACAATATGATCTATTCTTCATGTTGGAGCTCAAGTTACGCCAATGGGCCAAAGTACCCCAAGTTTACGGTTCTGAAATGAGTAGTGAGTCACCAAGTATTCATTCCGATAGTGAAGTAACAATCGGGGATTACTTTTTTCGCCACCCTAATTCCCATGAGGCTGAGTGAATGGAGAGAGAACGGGAACTTGGGCCGTATCAATAGGCGCCTCCCCGAGGGAAACCAATATCGCCTTCTCCGCTTATTCCACGCCCTCGAAATTACAGCGCACGCCATCCTTTTGTGTTTCGGGCATGTTTGGGTCAACACTGGGTTGATCAAAATATTCGCGACGCTAAGACCCGACTTCCCGGGGCTCTCAACGGCAGATTACTCTGCAACTGAGGTCTTTTTCGCCATCTAGGAAGGGTAGACTGGTTGGTTCCATTAGGATGGGATAATGGAAGGGAAAACTGGAACGGGGGAGAGAAATAACAATTTTCCACTGCCTTACTTTTTTTATGGATGGGCGAAAATGGAAGCTGTATCTTGAGGACGTAATAGTAGGTGGGGAAAAACTTGAGCAGTTAGAGAAATTCAACTATTTAGGCAGCACATTAGATGAAAACGGATACAATAGCAAGGACATCAGAAAGCTAATTGCATTAGCAAAGGAATTGTTCATGAATAGGAAGAAGCTTCTGAGAGGACCGTTGTGTAAAACTTTAAAGAAAAGGTTAGTGAAGATTTTGATCAGGAGTGTAGCTCTCTACGGTGAGGAAATATGGACACTTAGGAAGGAGGAAGAGAGAAGATTGGAGGCATTTCAGATGTGGGTATGGAGAAGAATGAAGAAGGTGAAATGGACAGAGAGGAGGAGGAACGACGAAATGCTGGACATGGTGGGTGAGGAGAGGCAGCTTTTAGATGAGATACGGAGGAAACAGCAGGTATGGTTGGAGCGAGTACTTAGCGGGGAGGGGATGCAGAAAACAGTGTTAGAGGGTAGAATGTTGGGTAAGTGAGGGAGAGGAAGGAAAAGAATATGATTTTTAGATATATTGAAAGGGAGTAGGTCTTATTGTGAATTGAAGAGGGAAGTGCTTCATGAAAAGGAGGCTTCCAGATTACTTCTTAAGTACTCCATTGAAACCTACCTTAATCGGTAGAATACTATGATAATCTTGTGGATAGTTACTGTAGGAGAGCGCGGTCGACTGCTCAGGGCATGGACTCTTGGGGGAAACCCAAGAGGTGGGGGCGTGAAGCCCTCAACGGAAAAAAGGCTTTCGGGCCCGTTGTAAAAGAGAGAAAATAAAGCAGTTGTGGTTTGAACCTCGAAGTGAGCGAACGTTATTTTGAATATCCTTCTCCAGCGAACCGGCGCTACATTGGCGCAGTCGGTAGGATTGTGTTCTCGATCCTGAGATTTTGCGTGCGGTTCGGCGGCGGCAGCCATGGCGGGTATGGTGATGCCGGAGAAGTTTAGTGGTGCGGAGGAGTGGGAAGACTGGGTCTTCCAATTTGAGACAGTGGCGGAAATAAATAAATGGCCTGAGGAGCAGAAGACGCTCTACCTGAGACTCTGCCTCACAGGAAACGCTCTCTCGGCGTTTCGTGATCTGCCGGAGGAAAACAGAGGGAGCTATGAAAAGGCGCGGGAGGCGTTGGGGCGGCGCTTCAACCCAAGGGAAGCGAGCGAGAAGGAGAAGGCGCGATTCGTCCAAAGGGCGCGCAACCCCGGAGAAGACATCGCCGCCTTTGCCACGGACCTCGGGCGCCTTGCTCGGCGCGCATACCCTTCCTGGCCCGAGGATGCGAGAAAGGCCGTAGTGCGCGACCGCTTCCTCGATGGGCTCGACGGGAACATTCGGGTGTGGGTGAAGCAGGCGAGACCTGCTAGCCTCGAGGAAGCAATCGGCGTTGCAATCGAGATGGAGGCAATCCATTTCGCCGAGTCATCCACCAGGGGAGTGAATGCGTTGGCGCCGGCGACGCTCGTCAGGTCACAGGATATCGGTGTGGGGAGTCGAGGGTGTGGTCGCGAGGACAGAGTGGAGGCCGCGTTGACACAGAACTCAGAGACAATGAGAGAGGTGTTGCAATTTCTACGAGGGATGGTTATGTCGAGTGGTGAGGACCACGACCCCGCTCCCGCTCCGGAGAGGCGGCGCCCTAATTCCAGTGTGAGGCGCAGAGATCGGCCGCGCTGTTGGATGTGCGGCGAGGAGGGCCATCTGAGGGCCGAATGCCCACGGCTTTCCTTCTCGGGAAACGATGGGAGGCCGAGGAGACGGTAACCTTCTCGGCCGCAGACGGAAAAGGAAACCGAGACACTACTTCACTGCCCGAGGGCGTCGGAGGACGCGGAGTTAAGGAAATTTGGACAATTTTGTCCGAGTCAGTGCCCCTGGTGCGCGGATCCGTTTCGGGGATCCCCGTCGAGATACTAATAGACACGGGAGCGGCAGTGTCATTGATATCGGAAGAAATATGGAGCCGCACCGAAAATTCGGGGAAAATCATAACAGACAATGTGACACTAATAACGGCGAATGGGGAGCCATTACGGGTGCTTGGGAAGGGTAAAGTGATACTTCAGATCGGAGGGGAAGAGTTCTCTCATGATGTGCTCATCGCCCCGCGCCTATCGAAGGGATGCCTCCTGGGTGCCGATTTTCTGCGAGCACATCAGTGTGACGTGGCTTTTTCCCGGAATTGCATTCTTCTCCGCGGAAAAGCGGTGCCTTTTCTCTCAAGTGAGGGAAAGTGCGAGTGGGGCTGCGCAGTGACGTTGAAGGAGAACGTTGTTCTTCCTCCTCACCACGAAGTGGTAGTGGAGTGTTTGGTGAGCTCGGACCCGGGGTTCAAAGAAAAAGAGGGGATAATCGAGCCAAACCCAAAACTTTTAGAGCGTTATGGCGTTTTCGGTGCGCGGATTTTGCATAACGTGAAGGATACGGTGAATATGCTTTTCTTGAATCCCTTGGGAGAGACAGTGACTCTATACAAAGACACGAAAGTGGGCGTATTGCACGAGTGTGGTCGAGAACAAGTGGAAACATGTCAAAAGCCCGTTTTTAGTCTGGAGAACGCGCATCTTCCCCCAGCATCTTCCCTCTTTGACTTAAACTGTGCCGATATTAGTGAAGCGGAAATAGAGGAACTCAAAACAGTGTTGAATGAGTTTTCAGATGTGTGCTCTCGAGGACCCTACGACTTAGGGCGTACAAACATTCTTAAGCACACAATAGAGACTAGGGATGTGTCCCCGATTCGGCAACCTCCCCGGAGATTGCCAACCCACAGACGCGGTGAAGTGCGACGAATCGTAGAGGAAATGATGAGGGACGATATAATCGAAGAATCATCATCTCCTTGGAGTTCACCGATCGTTCTTGTGAAAAAGAAAGACGGATCGACGCGATTTTGTGTTGATTATAGGCGTCTGAATTCCGTGACTCACAAAGATGCTTATCCCCTCCCCCGCATGGACGACATTCTCGATTCGCTCGCCGGCGCAACAGCTTTCTCCACAATAGATATGGCGTCAGGATACTGGCAGTGCGAGGTCGCGGAAGTTGATCGAGAAAAGACAGCCTTTACCACTGGTGACGGTCTATATCAGTTTAAAGTGCTGCCTTTCGGATTGTGCAACGGACCCAGTACATTCCAAAGACTAATGGACCTAGTGCTCGCGGGTGCACAGTGGAGGTCTTGTTTGGTGTACTTGGATGACGTCATAATTTTTGGAAGGGATTTTAGGGAGCACGTAGAAAGGCTAACAGATGTGTTGATACGCCTAAGGAAGGCGGGACTGAAAATTAAGCCTGAGAAGTGCCAAATCATGAAACCATCTGTGAAATTTTTAGGCCATATAGTCTCCAAAAATGGTGTCGCGACGGATCCTAATAAAATTGCCGCGATCACACAATGGCGATCTCCAGCATCCCTTGAGGAGCTTAGGGCGTTCCTAGGAACTGTGTCTTACTACAGGCGGTTTATTAGAGACTTTTCACAGATAGCCTGCCCCCTTCACAGGTTGACCGAAAAGCATGCCTTATTTAAATGGAGTGCAGAATGTGAAGACGCCTTTCAGACTCTTAAGCGAAAGCTAACGTGTTCACCGATTTTGGCCTTCCCGCGGATGGACTGCGAATTTACGCTCGACTGTGACGCTAGCGGGATGGGTATCGGGGCCGTACTCAGCCAGACAGAGGAAGGCGAGGAAAGGGTTGTGGCCTATTATAGTCGGACGCTCTCACGTGCCGAAAAACAATATTGTGTGACGAGGCGTGAACTTTTGGCGGTAGTAAATTCTACCCGCCATTTTCGCCCATATTTATTAGGCAAACGGTTTGTGGTGCGCACCGATCATAATTCCCTACAGTGGTTGAGATCGTTTCGAGAACCGGAAGGACAAGTTGCTCGCTGGCTTGAGCAATTGTCGGAGTATGACTTTTTAGTGGTGCATCGGCCGGGAAACAAACATGGAAATGCCGACGGTTTATCCCGGTCTGTTTGTAAACAGTGCGCTCGGGGAGAGGGGGAGCTGATTTCAGCGGAAATCGACGCCGTCTTAGAGGCCCCCAGTGAAAGCGTGAGAGACAGACAAAGCAAAGACCCCGTGCTGAGAAGGGTAATGGAAGCACTCGAAGCAGGAATTCGGCCGTCCGAGGGAGAGAGGAGGGGTGACTGCCCGAGGGCGAAGGCTTTGTGGACACAATGGGATAGACTAGTGTTTAAGGATGGGGCTCTCTTTCGAAGGTGGGAAGAAGAAGGAAGGGACGCCTTCCGTCTCCAGATAATTGTGCCTGCTGAGGCTAGGGACGAAATTCTTCGGGCTTTGCACGATTCGCCCGTCGGAGGCCATTTAGGGTATGAGAAAACTCTAGGTAAAGTGAGAGAGCGCTACTATTGGCCCTGATACACAAAAGACGTGGAAATTTGGTGCCGCACGTGTGAAGATTGTTCGCGTCGGAAATCCCCGCCTCACCAGCAACGAGCACCACTGGGTCATTGCCCGACGGGAGGACCGATGGAAAGGATTTCCATGGACATTTTAGGACCACTTCCTCAAACAAAGTTGGGAAATAAATATATATTGGTGGTCGCTGATGAGTTCACCAAGTGGACCGAAGCGTATGCCATGCATAACCAAGAGGCGGAAACAGTGGCGCATCATGTTAAGGGCTTCGTGTGCAGGTGGGGAGTGCCACGGGAAATCCATACTGATCAAGGACGCCAATTCGAATCCCGCCTCTTCCAAGAGATGTGTAAAGTGATTGGGGCGGTAAAAACAAGAACATCACCCTACCACCCACAGTCGGACGGCCAAGTCGAGCGGTTCAATAGAACATTATTAGCTATGTTGAGCCAGTGGACGGATATGGAATCCGAATGGGATGAGCATTTGGATTCCGTCATGCTAGCCTATCGGTCGGCCAAACACAGCAGCACAGGATTTACACCTTATTTTCTTATGTTTGGGAGAGAAGTGCGCCTTCCCATTGAGTTAGAGTGGGGGATCCCTGACGTGCAGAGGGGGGTGGCGAAAGAAGGCGACTTTGTGAGACGCTTGCGAGAGAGCCTCGAGAAAGCCCATGATCTCGCACGACAGAGGCTTGGGTCGGCCCACCTCCGGCAAAAAGAACAATACGACCGCCGGTGTCACGGTGCACCCTTTGAGGAAGGGGAAAGGGTATGGCTCCACGATCCCGCTACGGCAAGAGGGAAGTGTCGCAAATTCCATCGCCCCTGGACGGGTCCTTTCCAAATCATACGGAAATTGTCCGAGGTCACGTACCGAGTGAAGAAGGTGGATAATCCTCGCCGCCGCCTAGTGGTACACTTCAACCGACTAAAAAGGTGGGAGGAAAGACCGGGAGGAGACACGGAAAAGGAATGTAAGAATACGGACGGAGTTGAAGAGACAAAAGATGGGCCAAGAGAGGCCGAGACAGCGAGGGAAAAACCTGTCGTCCGCGGAGGGGGTGGATGGACGTTTTTCTCCATTCCACCAACACATGAGGGCCAAGCGACTCCGGCAGCGAGAGAGGGGCCACCAGCTGAATCGGTTATTGAGCCGACCATGCGATATCCCAGACGGGTGACAAGGGAACCACAAAGGTTTCAAGCTGGACTCTGAGGAAGGAGTAATTCCGGGGGTGGGGGGTGGTCTCTTTTCTTTTCCTTTCGTTTCAGAGGTAAGGAGATAAAGGCGCCAACTTTCCCAGGTCCGAAGACAGCGAAGGTTCCCGCTATGCTGACCGTCGCGAGGGCGCGACGCCTTTGAAAGGAGGGGGCCGTGTAGGAGAGCGCGGTCGACTGCTCAGGGCATGGACTCTTGGGGGAAACCCAAGAGGTGGGGGCGTGAAGCCCTCAACGGAAAAAAGGCTTTCGGGCCCGTTGTAAAAGAGAGAGAATAAAGCAGTTGTGGTTTGAACCTCGAAGTGAGCGAACGTTATTTTGAATATCCTTCTCCAGCGAACCGGCGCTACAGTTACAATAATTGAAATTCTACCTGCAAATGACCCCAGCGAAGAAAGGAGTTTCGGCTAAAGAGTATAAACAAACACCCTGCTGAAAATCATGTCTATCCTGGATGTGAAATCCGCGCACCATCCGCAAAACTATTCCGACGATCAAACTGCGGGTCACTCAAATGGAAGATTGTAGGGATAATCTATAACGTGAACAACTGCACTCTTTATTGAGAATTTCATTGTTTAATCAGAATCAGACATGGAATTGCTACACTGCACTCACTACCACGGCATATTCCTAAAATTATTTTCGACTGCAATGACGTACAGGAAAATCAATGAGGGTGAAGGCAGTTACCTAGGTATTCCGAATCGTAATCTATATTTAAAGATCAATGAGATATTAGAATTCCCCTTAAGCACCTATAAAACGGAAGGCATTCAAACCTAGCCCAAAGAAACCCGAGACTGAAGCCAAGACGAATTCCTGTTCCCATTTGGTTTTTTTATGTGCCTGATGAAGAAACTTACGAGGAGGATAGAGGAAAGCAGTAGATAAGCTAGAATTTTTATATTTTCCCAAGGTAATAAAATATGTGAGGCCTGGCTAAGATATCTTTGTCACAGATGGCGTTGAATAATTAAAGCGGAGCATTCACTTACGTGACAACGGTTACTTCCATGTATGTAATGGGATATCGGGTGGGTGTGGTGGTTAGCGTGTCGGCTTCCCTCACCATGGGCTCGGGTTTAAATCCCTGGAGTTGCAAATACTTTTTAAATACTGCCCGATCCCTGCTTGAATGCTGTGGGTAGGACATATCAAGCGCAACACTCCGTCCATCGGATGGGACGCTAACCCGTGGTTACTTGGCGCCTTTCGTTAAGAGCAGGCTAATGCCGACGTCGGGCTTCTTTCCACCCTTCCTTCCATTTCCTGTCCACATGGCGCAAATGACCTTAGCTGTCCGTCACCTACTCCAAATACCATACCTGTACATGTAATGTGATCATTAATATTACGAAGGGAAAAACTTGAATATGAAAATTCGCCGAGGAAGTCTAAGAAGGAAGTAAGTGTGTAAAATGAAGAATGATACGGAGAAGTTATTGGAGAAAAATAACTGGCGAGTGCCAGGGAAAAATGGAATATTGCAGCATACCAATTCCAGTATTTTTATGAAGCCGTTCACACAGACCGGAAATATCAATCGCGAGATTTACCAGCCACTTTTCAATAGCTCGTGACATATTTAGTGTTTTGTTTCTTTTCAGTCAGAGAATCCTAAAGATAGGTGGGAAAGATAAGTTACGGCGAAAAAAAATTCCCCATTCAGGCATTTTCTCGCAACGTCACAATAAGCAACCGCGAAAGTTAACACCCACTTTTCATGAGTTGGTGACGTCATTAGAGTTTTGGTTTATTTTTTCGATCAAGAAGATCCTTTCACAGCGGAGAGGCATAGGTAGAACGGCTCATGCACAAGAACGAGGAGTAGCAGAGACTTGACAACACGCTAGAAAGTTCATGACGTCACCGACTTAGCTGCAAAGGGTTAAAAGACAACAATTTGTAGCGGCAGATAGTACGAGAAGTAGGTGACGGATCTAAAAATGGAAAGAACAGGTCTCTTTATTTTTTAAACTATATCACAATGAACAATTAAAGAAAATTCAAAAACAAACCTGGCGAACGAGCCAATTGTTTATGAAATCATAATTAAAAGAGCGAATTGAATCATGGTGGTACTTCGCTTTCGTAAACACTGGAATAGCTGGGGAGAATGAAGCTTGAACAAATCGAGGCTTGGAAAACATTTAACCCATTTCGAAGCTTTCCCATTTGTTTTCCTGAAGCCTTCACGGGTTAATTAATGGTGCCCCAATTCCCTCAGGAACAAGCTCTTGGAATACGTCTCCCAGTTAGTGGTGTGCGGCTGGAAAAATCGGTTACTGAAAGACTGCAACTCGGTAACCAGAGCCTTTTCACAACTTAGTTACGGTCACTTTGTGACAAGACAATTGAAAGGTGATTCAGGGCATATCAATGGACAATGGACCAATCGATTCACCACACAACAGGATAGAGACTGATTTTGGCGGTAATGTAGAGGGTGGAATGAGGTGAGAAAAATATAGAGAATGTGATAATGCTGGAATTTTTTCGTTATCCATGATTGAGACATTAATGGTTGAGAGAGATTATGTAATCAAAAGGAGATATCTCACTGAATAAGTTATGGAAAAACATCCGTCAAAATCGATTTTTTGACCAATTGATTCTTACTCGAAATGAAAAGCTCGATTTTTCAACAAACACCGAAATTTGAACCGTAAGATCGATTAATCGAAAAAATCGACGGTTCTTTAAAAAATACACATTGTGCAAAAAATATTATATTTTCGAAAAAAAAATCAAATAAAATATTTGAGATTAAAAAAAATCTAATTTGAACTGCATTAAAGTCTTGGAATCACCGCTTGGAACTATTCAGTTTTACTAAAAATTTTAAAAAACACCAACTGACTGCGATGCTTTCTTAATGGTCGTGGGTGCTCTTTCCAATTTTACCGACCTTAAAGAGAGGTCGATAAGATGAAGATACCATGCGTCGGTAGCGAAGCTTCTGAGATCAAACGAAGTGGTCTACAATCGAAGTTGAAAAATCGACTTTGGATCGAAGCACGAAGATCAAGGCACGATATAGATTTCCTCGACCGTTGGCATTTAAAACTCGATTTTATTTTTTAATCGAAATCGATTTTTCCATCACTCCACTGCATATATGATGTATAGATGTGTTAGCAATCTAATAATTCATGATAAATAAAGGTCTTCATGGCTTGTGCGAAAAATCCATAGAGAAAAAAATCATTCGGCTTGACCGGGATTCGAAACCGGATTCCATGATATCTGGTCGAGTGCTATACTACACAGTTACGCTGCCAAGACGTCATTCTCCTCAGAGGAAATTTGTGGACTATACCGGACAAGGTTATCACCGGGACTAGCTACGGTTTACCTAAATTAGTCTTTATGGCTGATTTTCACTGTTTTAGGGCGAGTGACACAAGATATTGGGGACCGAACTTATGCAAAATGCGTTTGGCGTACATCAATACTACCTATGCCAATCAGCTATCATAGTACATGGACAATACAGTGCATCATTTAGGCATTATAGAACACTTATTAGCCACAATTGAAGAGCGAGCTCTAATATTTATCCCTCTACGTGATCCAGCTCGGTGAAATAGGATAGTAATGATAAACTCCACAAATTAATCCTAAATAGAAAAAATTATATTGACTCGGAGCTTGGAACGTAATTGGAGTCGTTAACCTCCCACCGATTTCCAGATGAAGCTAAATATTAGTTTTGTAAACGAGGCAAAGGAGACTTTCTCGTTAGGGATGAAGCCAAGTGAAACTCATTAATCGCAGGCTAACAGGAATTCCGTAAGGATAATTACTTCCGCGGTATCCATTGTGCTTTGGTACGGTCTCTGAAAATCCAGCGAGACAAAATTGCAAGGAAGCACACTTAAAAATTGCTTGAAAATGACTCTCTGGTTACTACTAAACTCTTCTTCAACTGTGATCTCACGGTGTAATTTTAATATTATATTCTCAGTATCAACCTAGTGTAAATTCTGAGAACAAGATGGAATTACCAAGGGTTTTAACACATGAGAGGACTTGGGGAAGAGGTTGACAAGTTGGAGGACAGAGGAGTCTGAAGAAATCGTCTTGTTGACGAGGCCAAAACTTGACTTGAATTTCATTGGCAACGGGAGTAAAGGCCTGTTTACATGGTAAATTAACCCGTACGAGTTAATAATGTATGAACGCGAGAATAGATACGAAAATGCATCGTGTATACCCACCCAACATGTGCGACTGTATGAACGGAAAATAGAACCCTTTCCTAATTCGGATCATGCATTCGTACATGTTCCAAAAATCATTCACGCAAACAGATATTAACTCTTGCGCGTGAATGTAACGTGTAAACAGGCCTTAGGAGTAAGTATTCTCAGTACGTAGGAAAGAAATATAACCGAGGATTTGCCATTTATGACACGGTGTTTCAAGGACAAATCGAGAGAAGCACTTTTTGGATGGCATCCAAAAACCTCTCTCGCCAGCGCAAAATTCGGTGAAAGCCCAGAACTTGCGCAGGGGCAAGAGGGTTGCGGAGTATACAAGACCGCACAATGTGGCTGCTGTAATGTCAGACGATTGTTTTTTCTTCCAAAAACTTCTTTATTTTCTTCAAACTACAGTTTTTAAAACGTTTTTATAAACTCGCTTTTTTGTTTGTCATCTTGTCCGGGTCAAATCTTATAGCTCTCTCTTCTATTAGCTAACAACCTGAAAATTTCAGGATAACTCTGAATCAGATTAAAATGCAATATTCTAACAATTGTATCTCGCTTGCTATTTGGAATTTAAAATTAAATATTGACATTAATTCAAAAGATGGCCAACAAAATTCGATGGCAGCGCTGCGATAATTTACAGAAACGATAATGATAGATTAATTGCAACAAATTTGCTGAATTCACAGTTCATTGAAAAATTAATAGAAAAAAAATACTTTTATTCTTTTAAGTTCGCGATAAATAAGTTTTTTTATAAAAATTTATTTTTATTTTGCATGATTATGTCTCACGACTTCAAATAACTTTCTCTCTTCCTTTTCTTCGCAGCAATCCTCTTACCCTTTCTATCTACAACTCCATGACAACCTTAAATAACAATATTTAAATTTCAAACGTTACACTGTGCATTAAGCTAATGCCGAGGCTATTATTGAGACCCCCCGACCTTGGTATGAGTCGTTAGGTGAGATAGGTATGTGTGCGTTTGAAACGTTTCGGAAGGTTTAAAAATGAACGAGACTTAAAAACGAACGAGCCGAGAAAGTCCCGATGCACTCCACAACTTAGCTGAGTCTATTAGCCCCAGGGAAATTAGTCTGCGTACAAACTCCCTCTTCCAGATATGAGGAGAATTTTGACTTACAAGCTCAGATCTGCTATAGATTTTATTGCGTGACTATAGAAAGAGGTTACAGGGATAAATAAATATGTAAAAAAATATGTACACGACAAAATACGACTGAGAAGTGAGAGAATCTGATTCAACCAATAGGTGGAGGTGAAAATCTAATGAAATATGACCTTAAGCAAGGAAGTGAAATTAAATATACCACAAAAAGAGAGAATAGGGTGGTTTCCTATTATTTTTTTATTGCCTAAATCGAAAGATTATTACTCCTGGAGTACGTATTTCACGCTTTTAGATTTTTAAATAACAATATCTATTTTTCGCGATTAAATGAAAAGTGAAAATTTTCAAGCGCGCGAAAACGCGACGCGTAACTATGAATGTCGGGAAATCTCTCCGTGCGACGTATTTCTGGTTCCCCCTCCGCCCGGTGAGGTGACCTTGAGGCGAGGCTTAGCGCTGATACGTCGCAGGCTGCCAGCGGGTAGCCTAGTACCCTGCTGGCTGGTAGCGCTTGGCTTAAATAAGGATTATTAATACCTTATCAAGGAAGGAAAACTTTCCGACCTTAGCCAGTTTTAATAAGTGATTATTAAGACATGTTTCCCTGAGCTCTGCGCCTCATGCATGCATTGGTAACCTCAGACGATGTATAACTCCTATCTTCTCGTATAGAAACTAGGTCCCTGTGACGTCACGTGGAGTGACATCGCATGGGCGCCAATCTGGCCCTTTTCAAATGAGGATAAAAATGGACCATTGCCATTCGTCTAAACCGGCATTTATAAAACGAAATAAGTTGTATATTATGAATACACTAATAGTGGGTAACGAATCGCAATTATTGCCTTTTGTTTTCTTTGATGAAGGAAACTACCCTATTAAGTATATGTAACAGCCAATAGAGAAAGAATAAATAGAAACGTAATTAATTGAAAAAGGAAATTGAAGGAAGGAAAATAAACGCGCTAAAATTCAATGAAAATACAAGCCATCCTTAAATAAATATTTGACGAGAAAATGGAATTGGAACACCATTAGGGAATTCATAGAAAAGCAAATACTGATGATGAATCGTCTCTGATCTTGCGCTCTCTGCCAACTTTCGATAAAATAAATTAAATAAGGAATCTGGTTCAAAAACTTCAGTTGCCGTGAGAACCCAGGAGAAAACTTGTGACACATTGATCCGTGGAATTACGGTTAAAGTATTTACTATAAAACTATGAGTAATTATGTGGTTTGCATTATAAACTTTATTTTTATTTTATTCCGCATATAATAGCATCATATGTATGTAATACAAACGGATCAGTGAGTTATGCAGGGCGTTTCAGTAGGAATCCGCAATACTTCATGTGGTGGTGGTGGAGAGAATTTGAAGAATTATTTTCAGTAAACATGGGGTCGCAACTTCTTAGTTACTGAGCTATGGTAACACAAACATTTACTTGTTTATGGACAAAAAAAATGCTTAAAATTGTCTCCCCTACCACCTCCTAAAGTATTGCAGATACCTTACGAAACACACTGAATACGTACTGCATGACCGAGGCATTAAAAACAGTTAACATCGGAAAAATACCGGAAGCATACACGGCATGTTTTCCAGCACGTGGAATCATATTAGAAATTGGATTTTCTATTAGAGCACCTGGAAATATCATTTACTCCAAAAAGGTGAAATATTTATCAATCGTTTCAAACTTTCTGTAATAATAAGTAAAGTCACCGAAATTGACCAGATGCTCTTTCCCAAGAGCTTTCGGTTTCAGGAGACTTAGGGCCCCCGCGCACTGGCAACTTTTGCAAAGCAACTTTTTAGTTGCTTTGTGGAAGTTCAAATGAGACACACGGCATTGACTGTGGCCCCGCGCACGGGCGACTTTTTAGTTGCCACAACTGCCGTGTTTTTAATAGGGACTTCCTCAAAGCAACTAAATAGTTGCTTTGTAAAAGTTGCCAGTGCGCGGGGGCCCTTAGACGTGAATCTTTCAGAAATGTCAGAATTCAGAAGGAGTAATGGAATGCTTAATGGATTAATTTATTAAATCAGGGGAAAACGTTAAGAGGTATACCTTCTTTATGTTTGCCATTATTATTTAAAGAAGCTAAAATTAAATCAGTTACTTAAGGAAGAATTACTAAAACCGAAAAATATGATTGTAAACACTTAGCGGTATGATTTTCCTCGGAATGAACTTCTAGCGAAATAAATGGAAAAAAACATTAATTCAACTTTCAAAGAATGTACCACCGATGTATTGTCAACATTGACTAGCGCATCATCTTCACTGCGGGTGATGGCTTTGTTTACCTAATTAATGAGTCATGCTGGTCGCTTTTTAGAGAGAAAGCGACCAGCATCGGTCGGGAAACGTTGGGGCCACCAGAAAATTTGACGCGTCGACATAGCCCAAAAGTTTTTATTCGAAATGACGAGTATCCGCGAAAGTTTTAGCGAAAAACTAAATAATGAGTATTTGATTTGAACCAGAAACTTTCGGAGCAAACGATCTAGTTACCACTGCAGCAAAACCGTGATCTCTTCCTTGAACGCAAACTAACTCGCGAAGACCATTCGCTTAAAAGGAAACGACTCAAAAATCGACGAACATTAAATAAAATGGTCCAAACGCTCGTCAGCGTTGATAAAGGCCGCAGTAAAAGCAACACTCGACGAGGAAAGGGCATAAGTTTTTATTGAGAATTACTTTGAATCACCGAAAAACAACGACCAAACACAAAAAAATCTTCCATTCATCACAGCCCAATCGCCTACTCCGCCGATAGCATTCCACCAAAAGGATTAACGGAATCTGGCAGAGGCAGTGAAAACGGCTCAATGACGTTGTAAATGGACGCTGGCAGTTTTGGAACGGAACGCGGTGGCAAATGGCATGGTTCGACAACGTGAGGACTTAAACGCTGTTCACCAGGGGTTCCAGAGCGAGAAATATCCGAACGGCAGCGAGTCCGACAAATGAGTCCGAGGGGCATTTGACACCGCATCCAATTACCGATGAGATGTCGCCTTCTAATTCGGGCGGTAGTCCGCGAAGTTTCACGAAGATCTGCACTTCGGCCGTCAAATAGACGTAGATGTCCCGTACATATCAAGAGCAGCATCATGTCTACGGGACGTTGCGGTCGAAAATCTAAAAGCGAAATTTGTTAGTGTCACAGCCTGTTTGATTGTGTGGATTACAGAGCGAGCTTTAGTTGTCCCGTGTCTTTTAACTACCTAGACATGAAACTGTTGATGCCATGTATAGGTGCACCTTTCACCCAATCATTTTTTTGTCTACATAGGGTGGTTTCCTATTATTGTTCATTGATTAAATTGAAAGATTATTACTCCTGGAGTACATATATCTCGCTTTTAGATTTTTAAATGATGATATCTGTTTTTTGTGATTAAATGATAAGTGAAAAATTTCAAGCGTACGAAAACGTGACGGCTAAGTATGAATGCTGCGAAAAGCCCGTGTGACCTCTGGCTGCTTGCTGCCAAGCATGGTGGTAGCGTTTAGTTCCTTGCTAGCAGGTAGTGCTTGGTTTAAATAAGGATTATTAATACCCTATCAATCAAAGAAAATTCTCTGACCAAAGGCAATTTTAAGAGGGGATTGTTAAGGGATGTTTCCTGGAGCTCTGTGCCTCAGGAATACATTGGTATTCTCAGATGATGTAAAACTCCTATCTACTCGTATAGCATGTAGGTCCCTGTGACGTCATGTGGAGTGGCATCGCATCGGTGCCAATCTATCCTTTTTCAAATGAGGTTAAAATTGACCATTAACATTCGTCTAAACAGGGATTTCTAAAAATCAAATAATTTGTATATTATGAATACACTAAAGGTGGGTAACGAATCGCAATCAATGCCTTTCGTTTTCTTTGATGAAGGAAAATGAAAGGAATGAACCCTATTTGGCTAGTTTAACATGTGTAAAATGCAAAAGTTTGGTATTAGGCAAGGATATACTCACATGTTGTACAAAGGACTTGTTTGTATTTACTTGCTACAATTGAAATATCTCAGGTTTCAGTTCATGTCATAATTTTTGACCAATTCTTGCAACTCTATCAAATGGACCCTATTCATGTCCTGTTGCATTGAACAACCACCAATGACTTTCTTTCTGTTTAAGACTTTTCTCCAAGTCAAATATCTGAAATGTTTTTTTTAATTAGCGGCTGACTTTTCTAAAATATATGATTTATTTCTCCATATGATTTCTTTTTACTCTTTTGTTCTTCTATTTGATTCATCCTAAGAAAAGCATGTGCAGTGTCCTGTGAGAAATCATCTGAAGTGCCTGCATACCTTAGCTATTATATTCCACACAGGTTAATATTGATATCTGTACTTTTTGCCAATCATACGGTTGTACTTAATCTGGAAGAATCACACTCCAATTCTCGGGAAAGTTTAAATGAAGCACCAACTCCACACCAATTAGTGTTACCGACTTCTCTTTTTGAATAGCTTCCCTTTCTTTTTTCCAGATATGGTGATGATAAACACCTTTCTTGGTTCAATCCTAAACTTCAGCAATGAATTTGTCTGAATGAATGTTTTGTCTGAATGATTCTCAATGGCAGTGAACACATCTCGCTGATTAGGAGTTACACAAGAACAATCTTTATCATCATCCAAGTAAAATGAAAGCACAATGTTGATTGAGCACAATGAGGAAGAGGATGCAAGCAGTATACATCAGAATTGCCCCATATTCCGAGTTGTTTTTTAGCTCTGCATGATATGTCAATCGTATGTTTGGTTGAAACTGGAAAAGCAGCCATATTATGTTGTTTAGATTAACTTGTGGAAAAGAATGATAAAATTTGAACATGGTCACTCATAGACATTTCACTCTCGCTTCTTCAAAAGCTGCTGAGACATTATTTTACCATGAAGTACATACTTGACATTTATCACTTTCATTAAGTTAGTAAATTCTTGTCTAATATGAAACTTGCATTTTACACATGTTAACAAGCTCTACTTAGACAGAAAAATAATTAGGTGAAAGTAGCACCTGTGCATGGCATCAACAGTTTCATGCTTGGTAGTTAACAGACACGGGACAAGTAAAGCTCACTCTGTAATCCACACAATCCAACAGGCTGTGACACTAACAAAATCAGATATAAAGACATACAGTACTCAAAATCTCACCATAAATGACTTCATTGTGTGTTTCCGAAAAACCTGGTCAATTTCAAAAATCACTGTAGTGTCTTTAGAAGAGATTGACTTTAGTGTCTCATTTATGCATCCACATAGTCCATCGAAATGTTCCACATGGCCCAAAGTAGAAGAAAGACTTATGTGAAGTGCCATTGAAAAATACTCTGTGCAAATTGCGACTCATTCACCGTTTCCAGCCAGTAGCAGTGGGTGTTTGCACACATTGGAAGCCATGGAAGTAAACAAGATTGAACTTGCTTTCAGTCAATAGATGTAACCAATCATTCAGATATGAACTTTTCACTGTTATGAATGCTAAGTAGAATGAAACGGCATTTTCCCCCCTTGAAGGTATGCAATCTTGGTGTAAAATAGTCGTAAACACGCCTAACTTTGACATGCCTTAAAACAAAAAGTATAAAAATACTACCTTTTTTTATTTTTTTAATTGAAAGCAGAACATTTAAACTACCCGCTGAGAAATTTTAAAGAAAATAAAAGTTGGCCTTTTTTAGTAATAAATTGTTAAATAATGACTAATGTTTATTGTTTAAACAAGTCCTATTTGTTTATTATTGCTTAAAATGATTTGCAAGTTATGCCATAATGTGCATAAATGAATTCTCTTTAAAATAAAACATTAACCACTGCTTTATAGGCCATGGTTCCTTAGTAATCAGCATTTATGTGATTTTTCATTTTTTACTCTGAGGCCTGACACTGCAATGTTCAAGGGGCGGTAACTTTATGACGGTTCAGTTCTGAGCAGAGATAAAGTCATCGTTATTCATCATAAGGATACTGCTTTCACATATATAAATTTCAGAGAAATCGGTGATGGTCACCTGACACCCCTCTGCCTGATTTGAGATGAAATCCCCCCCCTAGATTACGAAACCCGGCTCAGAGTCACGTGGTCACTAAACCTTCGTCATTTTGACGACGCTATTTTTTTACCTTCCAATCAGGTTATTTTTGTGCTTCAAACAAAATAACTTAAGTTTTATCACAGTTTAAAAAGTTTTATCACAGTTAATGCATAATTTAAATTTTATGTCTTATGTCTTTCATTGCAAATATTTTTTAAATTCTTTTTACTATAATTTTTAACAATTATATCTTATGCAAGATTCTGGGGGAAAATATTTAAAATACCATGAAATACGTATTTTTTATTACAAAACGTATTTTTCATAACTTTGGAAATTTTGCCCGTCATCATAATTACGAAGGTTTAGTGATCCACGGTTAAGCCGCTGCTGCCCAGTATTAAATGCAGTGGACACATATCTTCTCTCAACCCTTTCTTCCATCCATCTATTTATTATCTTCATTACCACGATTTATTATAATGGCTCTCTTGTTCGTTTGCGCTTGTCCTTCCAGGGAAAACCTTGCAACTCAAAATTCTACAGCTTTCCGATTAGCTGGAGCGCTTAAATTTTCAGGATAGCTCAAAAGTTGATGACAATACAATTTTCTTACACTTTTACCTCGATCGGGATCAGAAATGAAAATTCAGAAATAAAAAATTGAAATGGAGACTACTCTTAAAAATGAGCGCCAAAACCCAATAGAGGTATGGATTCGTTTTAGGTTAGACGTGGTAATGCAATTAATTTAATAAGATAATTTAGATAGCTTAAATAATTTCCTTGAGTCAAAGATTTTAAATTAATTTTAACTGGAAACAGAAATTCACCACACACAGTGCAGCATCGAAGTAAAACTAGCTAGACAGCAACTCGTGCGTGAATTCATACCGTTGGAGATTATGTGACGAAGTACTGTACATTCACATAGGTAGGTACCCACTTAGGTATGCATACCTAGTATCCGACCCTATCTCACATTTTACGCAAACACTGAGATGGCTACAGGACATGACAAAATTCTTTGAGCCTCGGGGGTACCATAAAAGTGCAAAGGAAGGCTTTTACGTCGAGTTCAGAGGCGAGCCTCGCAGAGGCTAAGCGTACGTGGGCCGGGGCGGGGAGAGGCATTTGGGAGAGGCCGGCCTTTGGAGAGGAGGAATGTCCCTCAAACGGTCGAGCCATCGCAAGCAGCAGGGAATGGCGGGAATCTCTGGCGGGGACTGAAAGGACAGGAATGTTATGTGGGCATGGAATTGCCCGAGGAGAAGCACCAAAGTGGATGGCTGGTGGCTCGCTAAGGGAGGAACAGGGGTTACAATTCGAGGGAAGAGTGGCCAATCCCTTTGACGAAAACTCTTCCTCTTTTCTCTTTTGAAAAATCTTTTGAAAAGCTTTTAATTTTCCGCTTTTTTTCAATTTGATACTTAAAAGGGTCGAGTCAAAGTTCCAATATAACTCGCCACCTTGTCTCAAATGTTGCCATACAGGAGAAACGAGAAATCGGATGGGCTGCAAACTTGCATTCTCTAATAGTTGGCACGCAATAACAATTCCCGGTCACTACGAAATAAAACTTAAAATTGAATTGCCAAAATAATAAAATTGATTTTATGTCGAATTTAAATTTTAAACCAAAATAATAGCATGAACATATTACCTATTATAGCACAGCAAGAACAAATAAACCCAAAATCTCCAAACAAATCTTTTCGGAGGGATTGGTATGATCTTACCACCTCACTTAAGGCTAAGTTCCGAATACCCTGAAAACATTTGTCTATATGTATAGAGCCATGTATGTCATTTGCAAAGCACCAGTGACTGACTACCTATTTCCAAGGTAATACTAAATATAAATGCAAGAGTTTTACCACATTGCTACGCAACGCATGACGATTTATGTAAATAATGCGGAAAATTATTGATGTATATTAAATATACACAAAATATAATATAAAACCGAGAGTTTCAGTAACATATATTTGGTTAACTTTTAGCCATTGTATTTTAGATCATCAACGCTTTACATTTTAGACTATAAAATCCTCAAGAATTCAAGAAATATTTCATACCCTAATTTATAGGCACGTGGATACGTCTGAAGAGCGCTGCTCAGTTTTATACCATATAACATTACAAAAGTGCTGAGATTTCGTGAAAATTCAGTACTGGATTTAAATCAGGCGTGCAGTTAAAATTTCACCTAAGGTTAAAATTTAAAAATTTCCACCAATTAATATTCAGAACATTGACATGAATAATGGCATATTTGCGTAATTAAAATAATTGCGATAAATTGGTTCTATCACATAACGCACGACACAGATGGATTCAATTCTCCGAAACACTGTTTAGTCCACATGAGCTCTACGTCTCGTCAAGGGTAGAGTTGGAAGTTCACCTTTAAGTCCTCCTAACGTTGGTATAGCTCATGAACGTGGCTCCATCATAATGCATACTTCAGGAAAATCTTTTCACCACGCTTTCCCTGGAGTAGGTTGGTATCCGTCTCGCAGCATGAGGAAGGTAAACAATGGCCCGTAATTCCCTCTTTGGAAACTTATAAGAAGGCACCAAACTTTCATACCCATACAAAATTTTCAAGTAGGCAAACATCTGCTTGTATCCGGCACGGGAAATTGCGAGAGCGCAGAGCCTGCCTAGGGGGCGTTGAATAGCATTAAGCCAGTTAATAACGGGTACTGAGTTTAAACTAGCAGTTATAAAGATAAAAAAGACGCGGTTTCAATATCAGTACTTAATGAAAGAGAATACCCATATCCTAACTTCATAAATTTCCGTCTAAGTCGTATTAAATTCCGCAGTCACGTTGTCTCTACTAAGCATCCTAGAAATAACTCTTTGCTATGAATAAATTCCATTTTTAGGAGCCATGATTAGCCAAAAACCAAATCCAGCGTAATACAGGTATTATTTGCTACAATGGCTAGTGGTTGTAGCAATTATTCCGGCGTGATTCCCGTTACCGGTAGTAGATACAGCAGTGACTAGTTGTTATTTCAATCTGATGTAACCATTATTCTTTTACTCAGCTATCTGAAATATCTATAACCATGTAATTTGCTACTTCTTTCGTCCTACTCCAAAATAGTTTCCATCAAATCATATTTTTCTCAAATAGAAATTGAAAAAGCTCAAACAAAATAAATTGTTCGTTAAATTCAGCGTTTTAAGAAGAAAATGCGTTGCAGAGAAAGACAGTATTGAAAAATTTTACGGGCTTAGTATTTATAAAATAATAATATTATATACGTAATTCATAAGCTCATTAATTAATTTGGATAACTGATATGAACACACCAGCACAAATTCCCTCTCTTGCTGCGGTTATTGGAAGAAAAATAAGTAAAAGAGAAAAAATAACGAATTATCCCACAGGTGGCTTGTCAGAACGAATTAAAAAATATATCGACTTCGCCGCGGAAGAGAAACACTGGCCAAGTTATGAAGAGCATATTTTTTGCACTGCGTGCGACATAATTCAGGAGTTAAGCTTGAATTTTCAATGGACTCTTGTCGATGAACTGAAACCAAAGCATCCGTGCCATAAGGTGAGCTTTATCTCTAATTTACACATTACGACATGGATTGACAACGGGATTGTACACAAATGATGAATAAGTGCATTTCTGAAATAGAATATAATTTGAAATGGATAAAAACTGTCAATTAAAATATGTAAAGGATATATATTGCAATTGGAAACAATACCCAGAGTAAAAAAAACAAGGACATGTATGCACTGATATAAAAAGTCAACCGCGGCTTAGGCAGAAGCATGGGGTTGAAGTGCGGCTTCCCTGAAGCCCTACACATAGATCAGTGAACATATGTAGAAATAATAAAGGATGCTTAATAGCGTAAGTGGTCCGTGGATAGATTTCCTACGCAGGTAAATTATTATCATAAAAATTTATTTGACTTCATCGCCGTTTACGGTGCAGACTTAACATTAAAATTAAACCAAAACACAATTAAATACGTGTTACCTGTATTGTGTGTCTTTCGGTAACACTAAAAAAATAAACTGGAATTTTTAAAGGAGCAACCAAAACCTGGATAACGATGTGTAACCGAGGCGATATCTGATAGAGGTAAAACTAGAGGAAATTATCCCATTTGTTCAGGATAAAGAACTATGATTAAACCAAAATGAAATTTACTCAATTTTGAGCAGTTTTCTGGCCACTTGGGAAGCCACGCAATGTGTAAAGTGAATGAAAAAAGACGATATTTTCCATAATGAAGAACAAAAATGGTAATTTCCATATTTGTTTATTCAACTCTCAGCAACCGACCATGGTTTCAACGCATTGTGTCATTCTCAAGGTACCAAATCCAACGTCCATGAAATCCAAGATCCGACGGCAACCGTCGCAGTAGTAACCGGATATGAAGAACTTCAATACTAAAGACGCATAACTAAATAAATATACTAAAAATTTGTCGATTCTACACAGATTTAAATGGCAGAACCTCGAGATTCATTCTCACTAGAAAATACTCCGGATGCTGATTCGAAAGGCACGGTTCAAGAAACTTTCTTCTAAACTCCCAGACTGAACCGCACCGTTAAAAAGAGCAAAATGATAAAAAATTAATCTCCCTCAGTCGAAAAACATGCACGGTTCAAGAAACTTTCTTCTAAACTCCAAGACTGCACCGCTGAGCAGAGCAAAACGACAGCTTTGGGTGTCGGTGGAGCAGAGAAAGCCCTCTCGAGGCATGCCGACGAGTGCGCGGTTTACGGCACCCTAACGACCCCACGGAAAATAAATAAAAACGATGTTGGGAGGGGGATGTTCGCTGAGGTGAGAGTCCCGCACTCACACACACACCCACCTTCCGCACCCCTTCAAAACACTCCGCGGCTCCTGTCTCTCTCTGCGCCCCCAACGTGAGGAGCAGCGACGCACGCACCCGGGGCGAGCGGTCTTTGGCCGACATCCCTTCTTCTCGCCTTAAAAAGCACGGGCGGAGAGGAGCAGGGCATTCATTCCCTCGGACCGGTCGATAAAATTTGATGGAAACGGAGAGAGAGAGGGAGGGAGGCCGGTGACTGTGTGGCCGCGAGGAAAAAAGAAAGGTGAGTTTCCGACCTCGGTCGCCAGATTGAAAAAAAAGAACACGCACCAAAGGATATATTTCACGCGCGTAGGTAATGCGTTCGCTGTGAAGATGACCAACAGGCATCTCTCTTGTTTTGTACGACCTCAGAAACCAAATAGACAATTATTTAACTTGGCGCATTTAAATAGGCCACGTCTTGAGACATGATGGCCTGATGAAGACAATCGTCGAGGGACAAGTGGAAGGCAAGAACGGAAAAGGAAGACCTCGAACAATATATGTATATGGAACAAGTAAAGAAGGATGTGAAAGAGAAGAAATATGTAGGTGTGAAAAGATTAGCTGATAGGAGAATTGAGTGGAGAGCTGCGTCAAACCAATCCTAGGAATGTTGACCAGTGATGATGATGATTTAAGTATAACAGGACTAGCCGCGTTAATAACTATACGGAGTCACCCGCAATGCACTAAATGTGTATCTGATATAGTTCCACAAATTTCCGCATATCATGTTTAGCTTAAGTGGCTAAAGCGTTCACCCGAAAATCGGGGATCCTGGTTCGAATCTCGGTCACGGCGAATTATTTCTTTTTTCTCTCTGCAGTTTTCGCAAAGCTCGGCGTCAGTCGATTTATTATGACCCGTATTAAGCAGTGTAAATGTGGCATACAGGTATCGTTGACGTTGACAACCCTAAAAATTGCAATATTTACCACGGTTACGGTTGTTATTGAGTAGTAGTTGTTGATGGGTCGTTGAAAACTGAATTGGGTCGATATTATTGCAATTGAAGAAAGTGTGTAAAGAGACAAGATGAATATTCACACAAAGATGGAAGCTTCCCACAAGGAGAGAGAAAGAGAGAGTCCGGTAAGCCACTGACTGTGGCCGCGAGGGAAGAAGAGATGTGAAGTTTCCGACCTCGGTCGCCAGATTGAAAAAAAGAGCAACACCAGAGGATATATTTCAGGCGCAGAGGTAACACGTTGTCTGGAAAGATGACCAACAGGCATTCTCTCTGATTTTTACATTTTAGTCGGATTATCAGTTTTAGTTGGATTTTGTTGACAACAGTTCCTTCGACCTGAAGACCCTGGCTGCAATATTGATGAAACTTGTGTCAAAGATAGCTAACGTGCGTGGTGGGAACCCGAAGAAAATGCAGAAATCATCCGATAAACGCCGCGAAAATATTTAAACTTACAGCAATCTCACAGGTTTTGTGCGAATCAGAAGTCCAGCTCACAAACTAAGTATAACTCAACTCGGAGTAACTTGATTTATTGTGACCCGAATCAAGATGTGTATATATTCTGAAGTAGAAATGTAAGTATTCTGAAAAAATACTCTGAATAGAACTAAATGTGAAGTAATAAAAGTATTGTTGAATTTGGCAATCCTAACAATTGTGATATTTACCACGGTTACGGTTGATATTGAGTTTCATTTGCAGTTTAGTTGTTAAAAACTGAGTTGATTGATACCATTGTAATAAAAGAAAGGGTGTAAAGAGAGAAGAAGAATATTTATACAAATATGGAAGCGTCCCACAAGGAGAGAGAAAGAGAAGGTCCGATAAACCACTGACTGTGAGAGGAAAGAAGAGAGGTGGAGTTTCCGACCTCGGTCGCCAGATTGGAAAAAAAGAGCAACACCAGAGGATATATTTCACGTGCAGAGGTAACGCGTTTGCAGGAAAGATGAGCAACAGGCATCTATGGATTTTTGCGACTCTTGAAGCCCCGCTCACAATAACATAACTCGGCGTAACTTGACTTATTACGACCCATATTTAGAAGTGTAAATGTGGCATCCAATAGGGTGGTTTCCTATTATTTTTTTATTGCCTGAATCTAAAGATTATTACTCCTGGAGTACGTATTTCACGCTTTTAGATTTTTAAATGAATATCTATTTTTCGCGATTAAATTAAAAGTGAAAAATTTCAAGCGCGCAAAAACGCGACGCGTAAGTAGGAACGCATTTCTGGTTCCCCCTCCTGCCTTGTGAGGTGACTTTGATCGAGGCTCTGAGCGCTGATAGGACGCAGGATGCCAGCGGGTAGCTGAGTACCTTGCTGAATGGTAGCGCTTGGCTTAAAAAAGGTTTATTAATACCATATCAAACGAAGAAAACTTTCCGACCTTAGCCAGTTTTAATAGGTGATTATTAAGACATGCTTCCCTGAGCTCTGTGCCTCATGCATGCATTGGCAACCTCAGACGATGTATAACTCCTATCCTCTCGTGTAGAAACTAGGTCCCTGTGACGTCACGTGGAGTGGAATCGCATGGGCGCCAATCTGGCCTTCTTCAAATGAGGATAAAATTTGACCCTTGCCATTCGTCTAAACCGGTATTTCAAAACCCAAATAATTTGTGTATTATGAATACACAAATGGTGGGTAACGAATCGCAATCAATGCCTTTCGTTTTCTTTGATGAAGGAAACTACCCTATTATCGTACGTATACCGTTGAAAAAATGATAATTTAATTAAAACGATAAAAAACATGTATAAAATTAAAAATAAACAATGTACAAGAGGGTCAAATGGATCGACCCTCGAATGAAATATATGGAACAAGTAAAGAAGGATGTGAAAGAGAAGAAATACGTAGGTGTAGAAAAATTAGCTGATAGTCCAAGCAAGCCAAAGCAAAACCAAAGTACCTAAGCAAGGACGAGAAAACGATACATAGGGATATAGGTTGACCATCACGGTCGCCGAATTAAAAAAAAACACCAGCGAATGGTTTCTCACGAAGAGTATATTTTCAAATACCAATGCGGAAAATTAAGACATGAACCTCGCAAAATATAATCTGAGATGATTTTTACCAGGCAGTGGCGTAGCGAGGGGGGAGTTCCGGAGGGTCTGGAACCTCCTCCCCCCGAAATATAAAAATACGATTACCTTGCTTCATATTTAAGCAAACAAAATATTGAAAAATCATGTATAGACAAAAGATTTTTTGAAAAATGAAGATTTTTTGATTATGAAAAGTGTAACAATTAGTTTGAAACCCTCTACTTAGTACCCTGTTTTAAAAAAATTTTCCCCCCTAGTTTTGGGCCAACCCAAAACGAAATTCCTGGCTACCCCACTGGTGTGAGGGAAATATTACCAACCACATCCTTTGACAAGTATTTGGAACCGTTACACGAACACCATGGCATATAATTAAAATATCAATGCATTTTTTTCGCGAATGAAGTATGAAGTATTTGTCGAATGTTCATTAATGATGAAATGTCAATTAAATCGTAATGGAAAGGCATCAAGGAATAAGAAAATTAGCGAGCGCAAAAAAAAAAACGATTAACAAATGGTGCATCTTTTAACCACCTACTTTTAGAGGAAATGAAAAAAACAGCGCTTATTAATAAAGGATAAATTAGCGAACAAGAGATGGCGGTTTTTGGTAAAAATCAATTTCCTTTTGGGATCACACAGTTGAAACAAAGTTCCTAACATAAATCTTGATATAATGGATGATCCCTCATCTAGGAAAATAGGGCACGGGAAAATAAAGGGGTAAATAGCATGAGTAAATTTCAAACTTGGGGTTCATGGATTAGAGATTATACCATTTTGTCATTAAAGACCTTCCGGCAACGTGAAATAAACCGCAGTGAATAAATCACTCGCCGGGGAGGGGATTCAAGAGAATATGGCCAGATACCGCGATGGAAACTTTGATCAATGAACTCACGGCTGGCTGGTCGTACGGTTGGGGACGCCCCGAGAGCTGTGAGTTTTATTTATGCATCCATGAGCAGGCGAGGGAAGTTTCCATCCAATAGACTGCTTAATGCACTTTGCCGATGGTAAAAAAATACGAGAATGAATTAACGTTCCTTCATCTTCCCCAGGGACAGGTCACAAACTCGGGCTTGAAGTAAAGCGTGCTACCCCTGTCTCTCCTCCAAATTTTCATCATTCTCTCATTCAAGTAGGTAAGGTGGCGAATACGCGATAAAAAAAGAATAATAATCAATCGCTTATGCCATTAAAATATGTTTAGCCGTCATGGATGACATCCTTCGGGGTGAAAAATTTGGGCGTGGGTACAGGTATTCTAGTTTTTCATATATTTTAAACATTTACTTTTATCCTTACTTGTATTCATTTTTAATTTATTACTGAATTATTTTTTCATTTTTAAAATATTATTTTAACATTATATGCCGTGTATATGCGATATCAAAATTATGCACTCATTTTTATTCCAATCAAAACTTTTTCAAGACCTACACACCAACACACTATTTTAACATTATCTTTACTATTTGTAGCAACTGCAGCGCCATTGTCATTTAATTAACTGCAATTAACTTGAAAATAAAAAAAAATTCTGGACGCAGAAAATATAAGGGATAAAAAGCGTCAAAACTTAATATTGAAATAGAAAAACACCATAATCAAGGAGTAATTTTAGATTTATGTTTTCATGATTTTCTGCTTCGGAAAGCGCTACTTAATAATTTTATTGCAGAGAACACTATTTCAAAGCAGTGGAGTTGGTAGTGAAAAATGCTGACAAGTACATACTATATATTGACTGAGTAGGAACTCAATTAATAATTGAAAGGTGCTTACTCGGGGTATTAAAACCACTTACAAATGAATCAAGGAAAAGATAACGTTGAACTTTCTTGTGATCTACGTGGTTCTTTAACCAGGGATCAAATTTCCCACCGCAAAAAGGAATGATGACCCAAAAGAACAAAGGACACCTGTAGTCTGGAAATTGTGTCAGAAAAGGTTTAATCATAAATAAGAAACATATCACTACATATTTATGGAGATATTGAATTGAGGGATATCCTACACTAATAAAGATGATGATTGGTAAATCAATTTTATGGAAGCTTATCGTATTAATTGCGAACATAAATACAACTCTTTCGAAAGCAAAATTCTCTCATAAGCTAGAATATATTTGATAGTTCCGTAGGACGGTGAAACCGGTTTAAAGGCTTTGAACAAGATTTCAAAATGTACTAACACATTTTTTTTATCTGGATTCATAACTGAACGAGTTTAACGGAATCTAAACCATGAATATACTTGAAAGAATAAGAAAAACTTGATAATAACCAGAACATTTTATATGTTATAATGTTCCATGGGAATATAGATCACTCAACCCCAAAATAATTCAACCATCTAAGTTTTTCAATAGTAACATTATAATATTTACCACACGTATAGAGCAAATTTTTCTTGTGTTAGGCAAAACTGTACCAAGTAATTATCCGTTTAGAGTCCTGAAAAAAATAATCACCCTATGAATAATAAATAACGGGAACAGAAATACCACATATATTTGGGAAATTTCATTGATCTGAAAAAATGCCTAAATTTTCGTAACTTAAAATTCTGCCTTGAATGTACTTATCTCCGTAAGAGCAAAAAATATTAAAATATTCTCTTGTTTTTTAAGAGGCAATTTTGATGATTCGAACAAAAATGAGCAAAATATTTTTATATGAACAACGATGCACTGGTGAAAATATTTCTCCCTTAAGCGAGATAAAAAAGGAGGCGTGACAATATCTAACAGTTTTATGGACGAAAATTTGCTGATTCCGAGAAAATAGAGCGCCGGATGAATACTTTTAATTTTAACCACCCACTCAGCGATTAACATCGCGAAAAGCTTTACCTCTCATATTAGGGAAATTTCGTTGATCGGGAAACAAATTGCTTATCCTCGCAAAATAAAAAAAAATACTGAAATATTCACTTGTTTTTTTTTTGGCGCAAATTTGATGATTCTGGAATAAATTGATCCAAATATTTTCGTGTGATCAACAACGCTACGGTGGCAATATTTCTTCCCTCAGAGAGATAAAAAAGAACAAAACGACAATACCTATGGTGTGACAATACCTATCAGTTTTATGGTCGAAAATTTGCTGATTCCGGGAAAAAAGACCGTCGGATGAATACTTTATCATTCGCAATCCCCACAGATGGGACTCGCTCCTGGGAGCAAGAGGAGAGAGAGAAGAAGAAAAGAGAGCTGGCTGTCAGGAAAAAAAGGCTAGGGAGGAAGCGCGACGTCAGCTCGGGCCGGAGTTAAGTGTTTCTCCTCCGGCGGTGGCTGTGCAGAGCGAGAGGGTGGAGCCATGGGATGAGGAAGCCCCGCAACGCCTTGCCCGAAAATTTTTGATTGATCGGCAAAAAATGGAGAATAGGGAACGAGAAAGAGAGAGAGGGTGGAAGAAAGATTAAAAAAAAACAGAAAGAGAGAGAAGAGATGCAAGGGTGAGGGATATGGGGAGAGGTGCTTTTTTCACACTTTTCTTCACTTTTTTATTTAATTTTTTTTTCTCTACGTTCGAAGGCTCGGAGGAAGGCTTTATTGAATCGCAGCCCGCGCGGGAGACGGGGGTGGTGGTCCTGGTGGAGAGAGGATAGATAGGTTGCCCAGCTGAGCGAGGAACGCCCGGCAGATCGAAGGCCTCTTCCACTACCCTGACCAGCTGCCGATGGAGAGAGAGAGGGAGAGAGAATTAGTTTTTTTTACTACCCCCTGCCAGTCACCCATACGAAGGAACGTAGCACTTGGGGATTAAAGGCTTCAATTCCCCCCCCCCCCCTTACCCTCGATCCTGTATACGGTTTCAAATCGTGGCTACCTTTCCTTGGATCCTGCTTCGCATGAACAAATTACGCTGAGTCCAACTTAAGTGCTTAATTTTATTGGAATACGATTTTAAAAAAAATTGAAAATAAGTATTGACTACACCGGCCGCAAAATAAATGTTTTTTGCCGCAAAATAGATAAAAATGTACCAATTTTCACGCATTAATTCTAGTCATGACAATGAAAATGCAAATCCAAGAATAATTTTCTAGCCATAGAAAATTTTACATGCGTAAGCAAGAATAAAACGGACGTAATGAATTCAGCTTCTTTGCATATTTTAACTCCATATCATTTACGTAAATGCTCCATCCACTTTGATAAAAATACAACTTCACAACAAAAATCAATTGCCGTCATTTTATTATGCATATTTCAGGCGGCCCAGGTGGCTAGAAATAATAATTTTATTTCTAGGTGGATTTTCTACCCCTGCTGATCACTTATTGCCCCAATTTCCATGGATTCTGCTTTCCACACGTTCACAAGCATAGCAATTTTATCCAATTATTTACAGGATCATATGCGATGTGATTTCATCAAATGTTTGATTAACAATGCGTTTCCGCGATGGAATAGGCAACTTAAAAATTTTATTTTTATTTGTTCTGTAGTAATTGCAACAAGTCCTGATGTTCCATTCAATCTGATACATGTTTTTCATGTATCAATGCATTGAACTTCAATACGGGGGAGGGAAAATAAATTTTTTCGTAACAGAATAAGCAATCGACTTACATAGCGAGAATAGCTAGATAATAGAATCTAGCTATAGGGTGGATTTGTATTCGAATTTTTCGTCTGGCAATGTCATTGTAAAATTAATCCTTCGCCATAATGGGAAGCACTGAAAAGTTAATAGAAGAGATTTAAAAAATTTCAACTCCCACTTTGTCTCTCTACAAAGTTAGCATCCCCACAAATTTTCTGGATAAATGCCTCCAGTAAGCGATTGACATCGGATGTTTTTCGGCACCGGTAGGCCGAGGTGGAGAGCTCATGGGTCCAGGTGAATGAAACGATTTAGGAGGTACATTTATGCCATAGTGAATAAATTTAAATGTAAATGTAATTTATATAGATGTACTAATTATTTATGGCATGGGATGCCTATGGAGAAGGCGAGGCAACTGTGAGACATAGAAAACGTAATGCAGTGGTATTATTTTTTTAATTTGAATTTAACTTTATTTACATTTCGGACCACTCCCATTTCAAAGTCTTATCTCAACAAAAAAGTCTCTCAAAATCGTCCACGTCATTTATAAACACGAGTTAAAATATTTTTTTTTTCAAATGCTAGTATGATAAATAAATATTTCAAAATGAAGTACTACACATTAATTCCATGAGAGACAGTAAATTCCATGTTTTACTGGCACGAGGTTGCAGGAGGAGGCTTAACGTTCCTCCAGCAGTTTTAGCAGCATTTTTAAATTCATAATTGTATTCCAATAATTTCCATAAGACACCCTTTTTCGTAGGTTTCATCACGACAGTTATTTTGAACTTCACAGACTTTCATTGCATGGAATGGTAATTGCAGAAACGATGTTCTTACAGGACGATTTTCGCTTAATGCACAGGATGTTTCGTTAAAACTGACAAACCAAAGCATTTGAACACGAATTATAATGATAGAAATAATGAATCATCGGGGAAAATGGACAAATTATTTAATTATTTCATCATCTAACGAAAAACTTTATATCAAACCATGGCGAAGCTGTTGTGCTCTTATTACATCGTTCACGGGAAAAATTACTCTCGGCTTTTGTTCACTCTTGAATCCATTTCCCTAAAGCCATGATTGAAACCCGATGCACTGGGTTAAAAAGGAAATATAGCATGCGAACCAATACTTTTCGCGATTATCCTTGGTATTTACTTTGGTGTTGCCTTTAATAAAGACTAAAAAATGGATTAGAATGAGTACGTCATTACGACCGGCGTCCAACATAAAAACTGTTGAAATACAGTCTGTTCATGTGAAATTGATTTTCATTTTTATTGACTAACATTGATGTGTACAGTTTCACAGAATAATCGTGATTGATATGCCACTGTATTTTAATCAATCACTATTTAATTAAGAAATACAATTTATAATATGCTAACCGCTCTAGAGACCATTATCACTAACATCATTTAATTATGTTTAAAAATTATCAATAAAGGTATAACATCACATAAAGGATATAAAATGACATATATGACCTGTACGCCGTCGTCTTGTAACTCTGACATGAGTCTTAAAACGTTTCAACTGAAATTTTTCCATGGTGGAGATAAAAAAATTTTGCATGATTTTTTATTTATCATAGGAAAGAAATTTTCCGTGTTATAAACATACAAGCATCAACTAGTGGAAAAAGTTCTCGTCACCTTTTTCGCACCCATGTTGTGCTGATGTATAATCCGTGGGGATTTAGGTCCTCTTAATCCTCATTCAATCTTCCCGAACGACGGTACTACCTCTTCAACTCCAAGATGAATGCATGAAAGGCACCTGACGGCCGCTTCTTCTAACCTAGATACAGCGAGAGCCTCGATCTCGCTTTTCGTGGAAACACCAACGTCATCTCGAGGGGGTTCTTCCGAGAAACGAAGGCAATATGATTATTGTGGAGTTTTCATAATATACCATTCTTATTGCACTTCACCTACTATCTATGACAGAAATGTGACTTCCGGAGCATATTCGACTGGAAATTCCATTAAAAATACCTTACTTTGAATAGATTTTAATCGATTTGCGTTGTCTATCCATAAGATCATAGCCGTCATAGCAGAAACAGAGAGGGATTTGAAAAATATTCTGATTAATATGGGTAGGGTAATGGGTAGATATCAACTGAAAATAAGCACGAAGAAAACCAAGATCTTAGTATGCAGCAGAAGAGAAGAAGTCAAGACTAACATTAAAATAGGGAAGCAAAAACTGATAGAGGTGGATGAATTCGGTTATTTGGGAAGCAAGATAACTAGTGACGGGAGAAGCAAGAAAGAAATTATCAGCAGAATAGCCCAGGCGAAGAGAGCATTCCACCAAAAGAGAGACCTGCTTACAGCGGGAAACTTAAATATGGAAGTAAAGAAACAATTTATAAGAACCTGCATTTGGAGTATGCTCCTATACGGAAGTGAGGCATGGACAATGAACGCAGCGGAGAAAGCAAGGATAGAGGCCTTCAAAATGTGGTGCTACAGAAGAATGATGAAAATCAAATGGATCGACCGAGTTAGTAACGAGGAAGTCCTACGAAGAGTGGGAGAGAAGAGAAGCCTCATGAAAACCTTAATAAGAAGACGGAACAACCTTATAGGCCACATCTTGAGACATGATGGCCTGATGAAGACAATCGTCGAAGGACGCAAGGAAGCAAGAACGAAAAAGGAAGACCTCGAACAAAATATATGGAACAAGTGAATAAGGATGTGAAAGAGAGGAAATACGTAGGTGTGAAAAGATTAGCTGATAGGAGAACTGAGTGTAGAGTTGCGTCAAACCAATCCTAGGATTGTTGACCAGTGATGATGATGATCCATAAGATAAATTTCAGATGGAAGTTAGTCTAAAAAATTACAGAAAAAAACATTATCATGAATATTATTTTCGGAGCTTACATTTGAAGTATGTTTCTCTACTGAAGTGAAGTATGGGAAATTACAGCCGCGGAGAAATCAAAGGTCAAATCAAGGCCTTCGAAATGTGGTGCTGCAGCAGCAAAATGATGGGGATCAATTGGATCGACAGAGTTAGAAGTGAGGAGAGGTAAGTAGAGTAGGGGAGAAGACAAGCCTTATGAACACCTTGATAAGAGGACAGTGTAACCTTTTAGGTCATATCGTGAGACGTAATGGCAAGATGAAGAAAATGGTCGAGGGACAAGTAGATGGCAAGAACAGAAAAGGAAGACCTCGAATGAAATATATGGAACTGGTAAAATAGGATGTGAAAGAGAAGAAATACGTAGGAGAAGAAATACTAGCTGATAAGAGATGAGTAGACAACTCGGTCAAACTAATCTTAGGATTGTCTTCCAGTGATGATAAGGATAATGCACGAACATTACAAAATAACATTAATTTTATAAGTTTTCTATTAAGATCGCTATGCATTAATAGTGCGTCAATAACAAGATTTTTATTCTGCAGCTCCATGTTCTAGACCCTTTTCACTGACTCGTTCCTTAAGTTCCCTGCGTCCTTCTTTAATAGTCCCAACTCTATATGTAATGGCCTACTTCATGGGAATTTTCCTAACATTTATGCATTCTGTAGTGAAAAAAAGTTTTCAAAAAAATTACGCACCATGTCGAAAGAATCATGACAAAATAAACATATGTACATCACCACACATTTTTAATAATGTTCAAGGAGGAAAGGAAGATTTTGTATCTTAAAAATACAGTCTTGAACTGAAAATATCATAAAGGTGGCCTCAATTAACAGAAAAAAGGCTCTACAGATAATAAACGTTTATCTCATAATTTTTATTGCCACTTGAAGTAAATTTTATACATTATTTAAGGGATTTCATCACTGAGTAAAAATATGTTTGGAGTAGTAATACGCAAAATTAGAATTTAGTACCGCTTAGTGTCGCAGATACTGGTATACTGTGAATAAAGTTGTAACATGCGTATAATTTTTCCCCTTTCTAGTAAAAAATAAAAAAAATTAAACTAACATGAATAAATAAAAATAATTTGAATTGACAATATGAATATAGAATAAACCACCGAGGGACCATGATCAAATATAAACACCAATAGTAATTTCCATACACTAGTATATAACTCTACAACCGACCATGGTTTTGACACTATGTCATTTTCCAAGTGATGAAACAGACACCCTTACATGTATTACATACCTACATGGTAGTATGCCAGCAATCAAATTGTGCCAGCAGGACCATGGGGACTGCATAGAGGAGGCCCAATTCCATCCCTTAGAAGGCCGATTTCTGTTGCCGCTTCGGTCACATTTTAATCGGTTTTCAAACATGTCCGCGGCGCGGTGATGAGTGCAATGCGATCCACTTTTTACCAATATTTTCAAGTGTAATGATAGTAATTGCGAGGAATAGCATTGCGCTTTTATGAATTTGATAGATCACATATAAATTTCGGTTAAAACAGCTCATTACATCTTATTTCCCCCTGAAACTCGGGTCAATTTGTCTACCAGGGACGCTAGTGTCGACTTCTGTAAACCAATATACATACGAGGTTGTTGACAACACATTTAGCGGCCGACTTGAGGATCCTCTATTCTAATATTCGTGAGCAGGACATTTAGAGGGAGGTAACGTCGATGGAGACTACTTCAGAAGACCATTTCGAGATGTATTTCGCTTTTTTTCTCCGAGATTACCGAACCTCACCCGTCCCATCTAAACTCCTCTGCAAGCGGAGAACGGAGAGTGGCTGCTAACTCAGTCAGCGTTTCGCTCTCCTCATCCGCACTTCAACTGTCGTCAAAAAGCTCTGCTCCGGTTAAGACAAACGAAGCGACACACTCGCATGTTTTCGCTGACGTTCTGCTTACGCTGCAGTGCCGAGAATATAATTTTCCTGCGTCATTCGAAAGCTCACGTTCGGCGAGAAAAGCATGAAATAATGGCCATTTGTAGAATTAACTGTCATCGGGTATTTTCGCGCAAGAACGATCCGACGCGGAAACGCTGAAGACCGGATGAAAAATTGCTTTTTAACGGATATTTTTTTTGAGCATGAAAAGTTTGTCGACGATGCCAGGAAGACTAGGAGCGGACGCCGTGTGTCATAGTAACGAGGGCGAGTAGCGAGAAGTGTCACAACATTCATTTCATAATGAATGTAACGGATGGCATCGCCAACTACCTGCACACGAATGAAGGTACGAGAACTTGAAACAAACGAAAAGCGATGAGAATAACATATTGCTTTAAAGAGTTTTAAATTTATGTGACTAATGAAATAAATATAAAGTTTTAAATTTATGTGGCCAATGAAAATATTGCGTTCACTATCGCATTTATTCGCGAATTCTGAGTAGGATTGGAGCTTATATACCTACTCATCACTCACTCTTATGGATTGAGTTTTCAAATTTTCACAGAAATAGAAATTTTATTAAATTATTTAAAGAATAATATGCTATTCCATATCAAATTTTTGATTAGCAATTCATTTTTGGGATGAAAATTGCAACCTACAAATTGTATTTTTATTCATTCTACAATTAACGGACAAAAATGCACAGTATGTCTTAGATATAGAACAATAAATTCTTATTAGAACGGAGCTATACCACATTACGTAGCGAAATGTAGTTCAAATTTTACCTAATCACTGGGAATTGAAAATTGACTAGATTAATAGAGAAAAGGATTATAGCAAATAATCGAATGTTTAATAACTACGTTTCCCAAAAGAGAGAAAATTTTAGGCAGAAAAGTGAATTCCCTAGAACATAATCACCAAAAAATAATTGCATAGTTCTTATATTAGTGCTAAATTTACTTATTTCATTTTACACCACATTCTTAAAATAAACCTTACCTATTCGTAATAACTTAGGTATATTGTTTGAATGCAAGATTCAACACAATTTACTCCACAGAAATTTTTTCACTCTCCATAAAGATGCATCAGCAATTCTCACGAGATATACCTGGAAATGTAGCCCATATTGTACAGGCGTCAATCAATTGTGACGCGATACTAGTGTTAACATCAAATGTGACGGGTTCAATTCCAGATACAGATAGTCACTCAGTTTTTAATAAGAGAGAAAAATACATTCGTGGAGCACAAGAAAGCCTTTCAATGATAATCACACGGCGTCTATCCTTAGGAGAAAAATGGTTCAAAATAAGATACAAGAAGAGAGATATTAGCTCGCTGAATTTGATACATAGCGAACGCAGAATCATTTTACCAATGTTGTCATCTCAAACCTTCACTCTCTCGCGTTCTACTCTATACTCGACAATCAAAGAGCTGGAAGCATTTCAGATTTGCGATGGAATTAGAGGAAATACACGATGAAATTAAAAATAAGAATTAAAATCTTAAAATTTTAATTCTTGTTCAAGTAAATCTATAAAATATGAAAAAATTTATTTTATACGCGGCGGAAATTTGTTTCAGTTCCTCCCGACCTAAATGAAGTACTCTGAACATTCACCTCTGCTTCCAGCTCGTTTTTCTTCCTCCGCGACCTCGCTAGTCGGAAAAAATATGTCGTTTTGATTTCATCGCAGCGGTTGGAAACGAGGCAACAATGCGTCTCGGACCATTTGTACAGTTTATTAAGGGTGCGGGCTAGGATTACGGCTTGGAGTCATTCGAGAATGGCCCAAGGACGGAGAGAATATCATTGTCACCCATACTGCTGACGTCTGAGGAGAAAGAAAGGAGAACCTCTGCTTGTATCTCATCCTCCAACACAAGAGGAAAAAATCCTCGTTTTCTTCTATGGACTCGTTTTTTTTTCTCAGGGTTTTTCTCGATATGGACCAGAGTATCCCATTCATCCTACTTCACCCCGGGTCAGGGGTACATTTCGTAGAAATATCTCGTAGTATTTTCAAAAGTCTCACTTGCATAATTAATGCTCTCGCTGCGAGCTCCATTCTAAATTTATATTAGAGGAGATTCCATGAAATTACTTAAAAATAGAAATGACGAAAAATCTAAAGAATATAAATATGATGCATAAATATTATAAAAATGGATTTAACTAAAAGTACACATTTTTAAAGAGATAAAATTTAAAGTGATTCCCATCTAATGGTTATATTGATCCCACACTCACAAAACACATGTTTTTAAGCAAATTATTTAGGAATGCCATAATAATTAATACATTTACCATATCCGAGAAGTGAGATGTGTTTTGTCTTGAGATCTTGCGAACAGTTTCACTATAAAAAAGCAAAACCTTCAACAAATAATAAAAGTAGTTCAACCAATCTAATCGAGGCATACTGTACAGGACGCTTGACTTCACTTCAAAAGCAAACGACATTTAAATACTCATACTTAGAATTCCAACCGGCACGTCTTACTCCGTCGCATTTTCCTTGATTTTTATAGAAATAAATTCAATTCATTCAACCAATAGATCATTTTTAGTTAACATGTGGAATCAGCAGCAAGGAAGCAATCTTGAAAATAAAATAAAAAGGAGTAAATGAAGACAGCAAGATAATTTCATAAAGAATTATTACCATGCCATTGAAATTTTTAAGTACTCTGTGTGGCTACATACAATGCAGCGAAACACGTCTACAAAGTTCCACACGTTCGTTAGACTCGGAGATACACAGGTTATCTGCGAAGCGAGCGAGTTGAACCCATTAATATGAAAATTTGGAAAAAAATCGGTACAATTAAGAGGATTTGATACGCCACTCTGGAATACCTTGCTCTAAATGTCCGCAAAAAGCCGAGGAGACGCCAGATGAGTTTACGAGTGGCTGCTGTGAATGAATAAAGGCCATTGACCCGGTGTAAGGATATTTACTCAAATCGCTGCTGTCCTACGACGCGGACGGCAACAGAAAACCATCTCATAATTGCCAACGATAACAAGTTAAACTTTTTTTTCGCTCGGCAGGAACGTCAAGATTCCATTGATGCTATCTCGAAAAAAACTTAATGCCATTAGAGGCCCACAAATAGTCAAATTACGCCCGTTAAGTAGTTAGGTTATTGTGGACAGGCTTTACGATGACAGACGATTACTATCTGGAGCCGTTGTCAACGAGTAATATGACATCCGCGGCAATTATGACCTTTCCCGTAAAAAATCGAATTATTTTTTATAGGAAGTATGAATTAAAGAGGCTCTATTGCCATTAATTAACTCAGCATAATATCAGTCATACAAAAATATCTCCGTTGGATTCACTAGGATGACCGAGCTAATCGAATTGCAGTAAACCCGTATACTTTTTGCGACTTTAAAGCGATCATGCGATGAAACCAAGAAATTATGCCCGAATTCTGAAGATGTTACTGTAAAATATTGCTTTTGTATGAGATATCTTCGATAAAAAAAGCCAGTTCAAACACAATGCATTTAGGACAAGGAATACATCATTTAAATTACACATTTTTGAGCAATTTTAATGAATGAATGTTAATTGTGTTTATACGAGCAAAGAAAAGAAAATACATATCATGTTCTGCACTGAAAACATAAGTTTCAGTCAACTGCAGCCACATTTTCATTGAAAATAACTTGTTTTGGCTCACTTTTCGGAAATAGCATGCATTCAATGATAAATTAATTAGTAGCGCAGTGAAGCCCATGCGTTTAATACTTTACTGCTTCTCTAATACTATACCACTAAAAACATAGGTTTCATGTTTAAACGGCAACTTTAGAGTTTTGATATACATTTCCTCTACTCATAGAAACGAGACACAATAGGAGATAGATGAAATGCGCGAGAAATTCGACACGAAACACTCAATTTTTTGAACGCCAGACGTTGGAAACAATTCGAAGGCCTTAATCTAAAATTGAGAAGGGGCTAGAAAGGTCTTTCTGCGGAACGAAGAGAAATATGTGTGGAGTCACTTTGAACTGACGCAGGCTCTACTTGTCTGTTACCTCTCAACAGTATAGCCAGATGGAATGGATTTTATAGAAGGCTTGGAGCTTTCCCCCAATGTATGCGCAGGATATTCGAAAGCCGGAGAATCTCATTTTTCTACGATTCACAATAATCTGAGGAGTAGTAGTGAGGATGAGATTTTCCCGTCTCCAGTTGGCTCGTTCAAGAAATTTGATTTTACCGTCGCTTGTGATAGAGTTTGAAAAAAAAGAAACCCTTATTTTCCGTTTTTTGATTCATCACATCGCCAACTCATCGACCTATTCGCGACAAAAATCGATGTCTTAAGCCCTTTCGGATATAAGTTGATGATGTCACAAACCGGGTTAGCGCTTCTGCGCCAGTCCACGGCCTTGTGCATGGTTCTCCTATGGTTTTTTCCACTTTCTACTACTGTGAGCGACTCCCTCCCTAAATTAAAAGTCCTCCCTGAACGAAAAAATGAACCAAACCTATGATGTCGTCACAAACTCAAGATAACAGAGGCAGTAACTTTCGCATTTTATTATGTCAAGTTAAGAATAATTAGCTGAACCGAGAAGTATTTATTTTTCGTAATGAATTATATTTCCCTTCCAGCCACCAAATCTTATTGACGAATTGCGATTGGGTCTGATTTTACGACCCCACTCTAGGTTAACGAGGCAAGTGACGAAGAGAGAATTTCATTGAACAGGGAATGGGCATCTAACATTGAAGCATAATCAGATCCTAGAATCAGCAAATTGATTATTCTTAGGTCAGTGTCATGATCGACATCGAAATCATACATAGAAATCGAACAATTTACAAATCTATAATGCCCCTGGAATTATGTATTTCTTTCCCATGAAATTATTCATTATGACGCCATTCAGCGTATTGTTGGGATCCACTCGCTGTGTTTCCTTTCCACTTTTTACTATTTATAATTATCCGTGCATATTTTTTCAACCCGAGAACGGAACCCATTAACGCTGAAAGAGCTTTACAAGAAGTTGTTACAAAATAATCGTTTCAGAATTCATTCTGATGAAAAATATTCCAACGTGCAGATGGCAGGGATGGCAAGTGAAGCGCAACGAAAATGTTTCGTTTCGACCCGGAGGGAAACGAAAATACGAGGCCTGTGTTTAGTTTTGTTCCCGCACGAAATTAAAATTACCAAGAAATTTAGTTTCCACCCATTACGTAACTTTACTCCGGCCATTTTAGCAATTTGGAAATACATATTTTCATTGTATTGACAAAGGGCTTGAACTAGATTTTATGGAAAAATTCGAAATTGCCAATTGCCCGGATGGACTTTGTAATGATGTTTTATTTTGCACTGACTCTCCTTTGTTAAAATGCATCCCCATGACGTCAAAACCCTGACCTTCACTCCGATCCACTCGATGCATGTTTTCGTCCTTCACTCACTTGTTCACCAAAACCGTTTCCCCTCCCACTCCCCCACACCTAATTCCATATGCCCCCACCTCCTACCTTGGCCTGGGTGTATATACCGAGAGATTACTGGATTTTTTCACCTTGAAAATGACACTTACGTGTTGAAACCATGGTCGGTTGCTGAGTTGTGACAGTAAAAATGTGGAAATTACCATTGTGTTGTTCTTTTTATCATGGATTTACTCCCAGGAACGAAACTTAATTAATCGAAACTCCGCTGCTCATAGTTAAGTTTCGATCCTAGAAGTTGAGTGGAGTGGGAAAAGAGAGAATAGCTTCGACCCATTACGTGTGACATACGAGTAGAGAGGTTTCGTTTCGTCCCAGAGATTTAGTTTTGTTTCAACCTGAAGTAGTTTTGACTTCGATTTCGTTCAGAACCTTAGTTTAGCTCCCTGGGTTTAAATCCATTTCGTTTCGTGTCTACATTTCGCTCCCGGGAACGAAACAATTGAAATTTCACTGGTTTAGACTTTCATTTAGTTTCGATTGCCATCCGGGCAGGACATGAACTTTTTTAATTTCGATTTTCATCCCATGTTTACGAATCCATTCCGACAAAAAAAATTCCAACGTGCATATAGACTAAAAAAATAATTTTTATACTTCAAGGAATGTTAGATTTATATAATTTGTAGAAATTAAGCCCTCGGTAAAAAAAAGCCCTTCAAAAGGCACACTCTCAGAATCCTTTGTATGAATTTTTATAAAAACCTAAGTTATGTCAACCTTACGTTTAGCCGCAGGGGAACCTCTTAAAAATGCTTACTCTATCCTTTTTTTTACAACAGCTTAACATTACCTGACTTGGCTTGACCATGAAGTTAAAAATTCAAACATGGCCTGTTTTTTTAAAGGAGTAAACTTATAATAGTTTTAGTTGAGAAAATCTCAACTTTCTGCAGAGATTATCCATTTTCAGAGAAGGTAGTTTATTCCATCGACAGGCATATGTACATACATTCACAAGTCCTCTGAAATCTATTTCACGATTCATGCGTCGCTCGGGCAGCGATTGAAGGAATACGTCATTAAATGATAAGTTTCAAACGTAAAATAATGAGTAAATTTACGCCAAGTTAAGTTGCTGTGAACCGGACTTGACGGTAATGGACGATTGCCGTATGGAGCCGTTTTCACCAAAGATTGAAATAACTTCGCAAGCATAGAGGTCTTTAAGTAACAGACGAATTTCTGTTTGCGAAAAATTAAATGAAGAACTAATTAGTTCTAAGGCTGAATATTAACTTTGTGTTGCATCAATCTTGAATTAATATTATTATTTCCATTATTAATTATGTAGTCATTTTTTATACACGCCAACAGCAGAGAAACATTTTCTTAAATTGCCACTAGCACCAATGAGTTCGCATTTATTGCAGCAAATAGTACGATTCGGAAACGTACCCCCGATATTCGGGAATAGAATAATATTGAAGTAAAAGGGCAAATAAAAGCGTATAATCTCTGATTAGAATCGATTCGACTTCGTAACATTTGTACTACTTCCTCTACGTCAAGCCACTTACTTAGACTTTGGTACCAAATACTACTGTAATTTTTTAATCCCACATTTATCTCAAACCAACATTAATAATTTTGAGCTGAGAGATTTTTCTTGCGACAAAAATGAGAATATAAATATTGTTTTTATGGAATCTACGTATCGAACAATGGATACAAAAGAAGGATAGATCCTCGAATAGGAACTTCAAACATTAATTTTTCCCTCGAAGCAGTCACGGCAACAATGAGAGGCAGAGAAGCACTTAAGGCTATTTCTTTCAGGCCATTTTTTAAAAAATTCTCATTCTACTCCTCTCCATTACTCCGGGATGTTAATCCAACGCCACATCCAACATGCCTCGAAAGCAGCTCTCAGCATAATATCAACCCCAAGGCCACTGCATGAGAACAAAAATATTGGAGCATATCTCCATTTTTAATTTTGTCTCTCTAAATTCATGGTTGTCGTTTTTTTTTAGTATTTTATCCTCTACATTATTTCGCCCATGCATAAATAAGTGACGCTCCGAGCAGCCTAACCTTTTCCGCGGAAAATGTTAGTTTTGAATCACAGATTAATTATAGCAACAAAAAGATCAAGAACAAAAAATTGAAAAGAAAATTAGTTTTTTTTAGTATTTTATCCTCTACATTATTTCGCCCATGCATAAATAAGTGACGCTCCAAGCAGCCTAACCTTTTCTGTGGAAAATGTTAGTTTTGAATCACATATTAATTATAGCAACAAAAAGATCAAGAACAAAAAATTGAAAAGAAAATTAAAGGATTAACCTGCATTTTGGGGCTTGAAAAATGTCAGCAAAATGAAATTCAGAGAGAAAATTCAACTATAACTTCTCTGACGTAATACTTCAATAGAGTATATTTTTTTCATAAATCGGCACATTACTTGGACAAAGTGGCCATTTATATTTTACTATGCTCGTTGACGACCAAAGAGATTCGGATAAAATAAAATGGTTCTTCATTCTTCGCGCATTCGATGGATAATACTTTAGCTCCTAACATTTATAGGTTCAAACATCGTTCCAAGAGAGCGAAATGTCTGGTGATAACAAAATCCTTTAACATGGTCCAGATTCGCGCCATGATTCCAAAACTTTCTGGTTGCCATTGCAAAAATATTTCTTTGCTCTTATCGATGAGAAAATATAGTGGCTTGAATATCAAGATCATGCAATGCTCTGAGTAAATATTAAATAGCGGAATTTTTGACTTCCACACATGCGGCCAGGGTTGAAATGGTAATATGCCAGATCCCGTTATGGATATGACGGGTCTGATTGGCTGATTACGACGATAGATTTTTGTTTTTCGCGTTTTGCATTGAGATTGTGAATTTTTTTCCATGATACCAATTGACCACGACGAAAGAGAAGTATCAGTATTCTAATACTACCTATTCATAAGTATACATTCGCATTTTTCTCATCCCATAACAATACTGAAGTTTGGGGTTTAAATGTAAGCCACGCCTTTTAATTATTCCGCAGCCGCCTTAAGGGGTCTCATTCACGTTAGCAGTACTTTTTGGTAAATTACGCCATAAGGGAGCATGATCTTCCGATTTGTGCAGCATTCTTTGCAGCATTACGCTAGGCTTAGATTGCTTGAACAATTGAGAATGGATATCTTTAAGAGCGACACAGAGAACATAATATTAGAGCCACACTATATTTCCAGGTCCGATAGAAGCGATAAATTAAGGGAGATGTCTCGCCGAACGGATAGATACGGGAATTCGTTTTTCCCCCGAACCGTAAAGGAATTTAATAAACGCTAGTCCCAACTTCGTTAGAGCACTTCATTTTTTTAAGTTGTAAACGGCTGGTGTCCTAACACCCCCTGCCACATGCCTTTTAGGCGGCTTGCGGGGTATTATGTAGATGTAGATTCCTGAGCCTGACACACAGAACAAGAGATATCCGCCTACAGTCTGATTTTAGAAGAAGCTATGACGCAGCTGGTGAATTTCGGAGACCCTGGTTCCCCGAAATTTTATTTTTCCTCGGCGGGAACTATGTACTCTTGTACACTTACAGTAAGTCTTTATGATTTAGATGTTTCTAAAATCAATGCCATGGACATTTACTCGGGTCTTCAAGTAATATCCTGTCAACAGATCTCGTCTCTACTCGGATAAGATAACAAGGGTCTTACTGATACGCTATAAATTGGATATTGTTTGCTGTTTTTGAGCATATTCTCTATGGATAAAAAAGAGACGACGCAGAATGTTATGTCCGTACGAGGTCGAAAATCTACAGGCATCCAATTTAACGGCGAAAAGCGGACTGCTGGGGTGAGGATTCCGGTAAAAAATAATTCTGCGAGGTAGCCCGCTAATGAGGGCGAACAACATTCTCATTGATTAGCAGAGGTACAATTTTCAATTACGCGAACATTCCCTTTAGAATTGAAGAGGAAGGACCGATGCGGAACGTATAGATATTCTGGTGGGCTGCAGAATCACTACTCACACGCTAAACGAGCAGAATAATTTTCATTTATGGCCAGAGGTAGAATTATAATAGCTGAAACCATTTTTTGAAAATGTCCTTTAAAATTTTTAAGCAATTCTCTACCGAGCTGCGACTGCTAAACATAATATTTTTCAAACCATAGAACAGCTTCGGTTAAAATGTCTGGAGAGAAATTTTTTAAAAGTGGTATTAAAAGCAGAGACTTATTCCAGGAAAACATTTTCGCGTTCTCTAAGTTCCAATGAGATGACTGCTCGGCCATATCTATATTGGAGGTGTAACGTCTGATTTTTGGAAGTTGTTATTTTGGTTGTGAAGGGTTTGTTTGGGAGAGGGGATTGTTGAGGGAGATGTGAAAAGGAGAGGTTTTGTGGAGTATTGTGGAGAGAATTGAAGTAAATAAAAAAGGTTATGAAAATTAATCGTCTTACGTTACAGAGGGTTATCTACTGAATCCGGAAGTTACGATATTTGAAGACATGGTACTGAAAATTCCTTCTTGCAATAAAAACAAGGTTACTCCCTTATGAGAGATAAGCTAAAATGGCAGTTGACGACAAAATATATGCTATCAATGACAATTTCCCACAACAGTATTTTTGTCATGAGAACTTTTGTCAGGCAGTTGACTGTCAGTTGCCTCTGTGAGTCAGTTGATAAGGATGGTTATAAACAATACTATGGATAATAATAACATCTATATGAAAGACAACCATTGCACATATTTAACTTATTCTTCATTAAGTAACAGTTTGATCATGCCGAGAAAGAATAGAATCGTTAGCTCAGACCAGCAAAAATCAGAGGGAATGGGTGGATGGAAGAGAAAGATAATGAACGAATAAAAAATTTTCCCCGCTCAGATCTATTAGTTTCTCTTTTAACTTTAAATAACGAAAGCGCGAAAATATCCACCCTCTTTTCATGAGTAGCTGACGTCATTAGAGAATTAGTTTACTTAGTCGGACAGGTAGACCCGCTCATTGAGGGAAGTAATCGTTAGAAGATGTATACTGCAACAAACCACAGGAAGTCCTTTAAACACAAGACCGTGGAGTAGCTGAGACGCGGTGAAACGCTGCGTTCGTGACGTCACCAACTTATCTGAGAAAGGGTTAAGACCGATGAAGTTTGTCGGAGAATAGCTTGAGGAGTAGGTGGAAGATTTAAAATCATAAAAATACGTGTCTCTTTATTTATCGAACTCTATTATAATCCATGGCTCAATCATATACCATAATAAAATAAAATGGGCGAACGAGCTCATAATGACAACTCATCACCCTTTTTTATTAAAAAAAATAGTATTCTAACAATTAAGGTAGGTTTCCATGGAGTACTAAAGAAGTAACCTGGGAGCCTTCCTTTCCTTCCAGCACTACCTTCTTCACTGTAAGGCCTACTACCTTTCAATCTATCAAAAAATCCTATTCTCTTATTTCCCCTCCCCCGTTTAGCTAACATTCTACCCTCTAACACCGTTTTCAACATCCCCTCCCCGCTAAGTACTCGCCCCATCCAAACCTTCTCTCTCATCCGTATCTCATCTGGAAGTTACCTCCCCTCACCTTCCATATCCAGCACTTATTCGTTTCTCCTCCTCTCCATCCATTTCACCTTCTCCACTCTACGCCATACCCACATCTCGAATACCTCCAATCTTCTCTCGTCCTCCTTCTTCAGTGTCCACGTTTCCGTACCGTAGAGAGCTACACTTCAGATCAAACTCTTCACTAACCTTTTCTTTAAATTCTGACATGGCGATCCACTCAGAAGCTCCTTCCTGTTCATGAACGCCTCCTTTGCTAATACAAAATGAAAACTATAAATATGCATATCCATTCCTTACCTTCGGTTCGAATAACAAAATATCTGCGCCACGGTTTTCAAGTTTGCATTCATCACAGACTACTCATCGCTTTAACCCACTTTTAAGCCATTCAGACGAATCCTCGGGCCTACCCATACAACAGCTGGCGACGCGACGTTACCTCCGGCCGATTTTGCGATTCCCGCACGGAACTTCGCTTCCGAGGTTCAGACGTTGTGCAGGTCGAGCATTTTCGAGTGCCTTGGGCCATTGGATTTCCGGGTTAACTCGAGCGCCCCTAGCGGACGAATGGTGGCGGGCCGCAGCCGGCGGGCTAGGGACCCATTCATGCGCATTTGGGTGGGGGAGGGGTACGGGGAAGAGAAGAGGAGGGGGGAGAATATTGGGGCCGAGTGGAGAGGCTGCGATGAAGATATTAAGCTACTGATGACGCGAAAATTCCTTCTCCACCAAGCAAACACGCTAATTTGGACAGACTTCACTCTATGCCCAGGGATGAAGCCTAATAATACTACAAACATATATTAATACTTTTTTTTGGAGTTCAATGTAATCCCAATCCCTGACCTAGTGTTACCAGACGCCCGGATAATCCCGGACACGTCAGCTAAATCTAATTTATGTGCGGCTTCACGGAGGGACTTCTAAAATATCCGTGTTTCCCGAAATTTATATTCATCATATAAGAAAATACGCAATTTCCTGTTTTTACGCTTCGGTAACATTTTCGATTCTTTAATTACCTCAAATTCTATGGCTTAATTTTAAAGCATTTCACATTGTTATTGATATAATGTGCGGCTACTTGGGATGGTTTTTTTCTATGCGTAACCAAAGGCAATGAAATATGCAATAAACTCCGCCGTTAGCGTACATTTATTCTTTTGATCAGCGTAGGTCCTAAAAATTTCGGCCCGACATATTATAACGCTGCTTTCCATATTTTTTATAATAAACTTCTGGTGCTCAATATAGCTACATATGGTATTGAATAAAATAACGAATAGAAAACAATCGATTCCGCTCATCTTCAGCGCTAATATTCCTTCTTAATTTTTCTTTCATATTAAACTAGCGAAGAAACTGGAATACCCTCACGTTAAGGTCACTGATTCAACGAGTTTCGGGAAGCCTGGATACACGCGGACAAGTTCTTGGGGTTGCCTACATATCAGGATAAAACCTTACCACTAGAAGACCACTGTCCAAAAAAATCTAAATGAGCGATCCAGAAAAAATGTTAATTTATTTCCATATATTCAGTGACAAAAAATAAAAGTAGTAGTGGAGCGTGCAAAAATAATATTTCACGCGATACTATAAGAGAGGCATCAAAACATGATTCACATCGTCAAAGACTAGGAAAGAGAATCAACGAGGAGACTCCATCAGATCGTGAGTGGCTCACAAATTCATCGGCATCGACCCCAACCTCGTTTTCTCTTCCAAGATTCTATTTAGATAACTCGAATTCTTAATCACTAAATAAACCTACTCTTTCACTTACTACTGTGGCTCCTTCACCATTCGTTACGTCGAATTTTACACTAATTCAATGCCCACGCACCAAGTTGTGTCAATTGAGATATGGAAAAAACATTTCGTCATAAATCAAACACATTTTGCAGCTTCCGCTAAAAACTATTCACTGCACTAAACGACGTTTCGATGCTTTCACGTCATTGATGTGTGTATGTGTGATTGCATGCACATCGCAAAAATTCTTTCAATTGTGACCTTTGCAACAAGTCTCGTATCGAGTCATAGAATTCACTAAAATTCGAATCGCTAGGAATAGGAATAGGAATATTTTTACAAATGCATCTTTCGTCTAGTTCACCTTTAGAGCTGATTCCATCTTCAATTCCGTTTTTGGCGCTTCTTCCAATAATGAATGAGGAGGAGGACTATTATTGCAACTTGTACAAGGAAATGAAGCCTTAGACAAGAGATTATTTGTCGTGGCTATGAAAGATCATCGCTGTACCCGCAATTTGAAGTTTTACTAACACTAGGGCCCCGGGTACGATACGAGCGGCGAGCGGCGGGCGGCGTGCGGCGTGAGCGGCGCCGCTCTGAAATCGGGCCTCATTTAGTTGCGTGTAAATCCAGTGAGGGTGGGTACGACATGTTTGAGCGGCGAGCGACAGTGAGCGGCGCCGCCCAGTGCCGCTCATGGTTCCAAGTCCAGACCGATTTCTTTTCCACTGCCGCTCGCCGCTCAGTAGATTCATCCTTCAGTGTAGTTGAAAATGTAAGCGGAGAAACATCAAAGTAGTGAAAATACGGCCAAACAAAGGAAGACTGAAGTTAGAAAAGGTGAGAAACCTGAGCGATTAGAAAATTGCCGCTCGTATTGTAGCCACCGCCGCCGCTCACGTGCCGCTCAGGTTGCCGCTCGCCGCTCGTATCGTACCCGACACGCTTCCTCACAGCAAATTCCTTCATAGAGAGGACAAATACCCAATAAATACCCTAAAAATACCCTGCATAAATATCCAACGCTTATGTGAATAAGAACTAAATCAGTAGTCAATGAATTTTGGAGGATTTTTTAATCAGTTACTAATGGTAAAAGACAAACATCACGTTCAGGGGCAGATCAAGGATTGTTTTCTGGGTGCTGGAGCACAAGGGTCTCACCGGAAAACAATCTACTCACACTTGAGATTATAAACAATATGCAACAATTACTGTAAGAATATTCTCTTTATTTTAATATGAAAGTTACTAATATGGGATTAAATGCTTTGTGCTCCGTAATACACAAAACAAAACGAACGTAATGATAACCGCATAAAATATTTTGTCTATTTTTCAAGCGTCTGGGGGGGCACGTGCCCCTGTGTCCCCCCCCCCTAAATCCGCCCATGATCACTTTGAAGACCTCAGCCACTCAGCAACGATAAAATAATTACCATACTTTTCTCACGATGTACCGCTTTGGACGGTTGGAGACTTAGTATTTCGATTAAAAAACTTCTACATAGAATTTTTGGGAGTACTTGAACAGAACACTTTTTTTACGCATAAAAAGCCACTTGAATCCGGGAAAAAAAATTGAGATTACTTTTCCAAAATTGAGCCTCTCTAGCACAAAGTTTCTTCTGGAAACTCTTAAACTAAGATATTCAAAAGTTTTCCTACATGTATAAGTTTTAAATTGGCGTCACTGCTGAATGTGACCCACATTTTTATTATAAAATATATTTAAAATTAAATTTTGTACCTACTTGTCAAAGTAACTTCAACCTTGCCGCAGGAGTTGAGTGGATGTAGCAGAGCCATCATACAATATGATATACATCAGCTATTTCCCACGCTCCCAACTTCGCTTTCAAATTTGTGCGAGGACTATTTATACTGGCTTGTTATCATATTGGGAGCGCATTCATACCTCACAAGGGAAGCAGAAGAGATTTTTAACGAACATAAATTGAAGTGAAACAAATGTAAACGACTGCTAAATTAAATTCCAGACAAACTTTCGCCTCAACCGAACCGAAATATGAGCAATTTATTCTTAAAATCGATCAGAAATTATGAATTAGAGAAGAATGTACATCCGATTGGCTTCTGGATGGGGACCGAATAAAATTTCATTCGTAAGCTTACCTCTGAAAGGACCAAAAGTCTTATCCACGTAATATGTAAACGCATCCCTTCCTCTACATAGGATTCGCGCTTAATTACTCAATCAAAATGTGCTCTATATTCTTGAAATTTTCATGGTACGTTAAAAAGGCGCTTCTTGACATTTTAATGAATTTCAAGCTTGTGGAAATGAGCCAGGTATTATCTCAGCGGTATTTTTTTCTTTATTCGAGACCAAAGGTCGACTCTAACAGAGTTTACATTAAGCGCACCTTCATAATTTTCTTGACTTTCTTTGATTTTCAGTTCGATTTTTATGTTAATTTCCCTGACTTCAAACCGTCGCAAAGCAGTCACGTATGGAATAATGCAGGGAAGTTTTCCATGAAATATATACAAGTGGTACAAATTGTGCAAACAAAGTGGGACACGTATTGGTACCAATGAATGCTAGTTGAGAGAAGTAAGTTCTACCCCTTGCCGCCCAGCCTGGAAAGTAACAAAATGCTATCCTCAAACGAAAAAACACTCCGGTCGTTCAACCACGACTTTCATATTACAATTCCGCCTCTTATTTTTTTTCTCAAGGCCGCTATACACGATGAATGGTCATCCTGAATGATCACGTGATCATTCACAGGACCATGCGAACGAAATAGAACATGTTCTAATTTTCGCTGAATGATCGTGCACTTGACCGGGAGGGGATGATGGAAACAATTTTAGAGGGTAGAATGTTGGGTAAAAGAGGGAGAGGAAGGAAGAGAACAGGATTTTTAGACGGAATGAAAGAGAGTAGGCCTTATCGCGGATTGAAATAGGAGTACATAAAGGGAGGGGAGACTGACAGAATACATCTAAAATACTCGATGGAAACCTTAATTAATCGGTAGAATAGTTTAATAATAATAATTACGATTATGTTTGAAGAAGTTCTTAAACTCAAAGAATAAAAAAAGAGCCAATAGGGTAGTTTCCTCCATCAAATAAAACGAAATGCATTGATTGCGATTACTTACCCATCATTAGTGCATTCATAATATACAAATTATTTGGTTTAAGAAATCCCAGTTTAGACGAATGGCAATGGTCAATTTTAACCTCATTTGGAAAAGGCTAGATTGGCGCCCATGCGATGCCACTCCACGTGACGTCACAGGGACCTAGTGTCTATTCGAGTAGATAGGAGTTTTACATCGTCTGAGATTACCAATGCATGCACGAGGCACAGAGCTCAGGGAAACATCTCTTAATAATCACCTATTAAAATTACCTGTGGTCGGAAGGTTTCCTTCGTTTAATAGGGTAATAATAATCCTTATTTAAGCCAAGCGCTACCTGCGAGCAGCCTACGTCGTAGCAGCGCCCAAGGTCACCTCACAGGGCGACAGCTGGAACCAGAATGACGTCAAACGTGGTTTTCCCAGCATTAATACTTAGCCGTTGCGTTTACGCGCGCTTGAAAATTTTCACTTTTCATTTGATCGCGAAAAATAGATATCGTCATTAAAAAATCTAAGAGCGTGAAATGCGTACTCCAGGAGTAATAATCTTTCGATTTAGGCAATAAAAAAATAATAGGAAACCACCCTATTGAGAGGCGGAGATGAGTCTTCGTAAATAATGTCAAAAAACTATTCTCTCTTTACATTCCCCAGAATCGACTCTCGAGGGTGTTCGGAGCTAGGGAACGAAATATGTGCCCATTGAGATGAATCAGAGTTCGCCTGTCAATATTCAGATCTGATTATCCACAGTTCAACGCCCGCGGCAGGAGCATTGTGCCCACAAAAGCACGTTTGACCTTCTGATTTAACATTTGAACTACAAACGGAGTTGAACCGGACACGATTTTAAACCTCCTTACTGGTTTAAATTCTTTGGATGAATTCCATTACACTTCGCTGACTTTCTCCCTCGTTCGGAACGAAATCAATTTCTTCATATCGGGATGTCTGCGTGCCAGATAAAAGACACTTAAATAGCAAGTCATTTTCCGTGATTTGAGTCGAAAACGCTGACGAAGGAACAAATGAAATAATAGTAACAAAAGCAGACAAAATATAATAATAATAATAAAATGCCTTTATTCGGGCGAAGTTGAGACTAAAAGTCCCCTCTTCCACCTAACCCCTCGATAACGTCAATGCAAGAATATTAAAAAAATGGTAGACAAACGTTTACAATGCAAAGAATATACAATATGCACTGTTTGTGAAATATCAAAAATGTAAACAACTACATGTGAAAATTTTGTGTAAAAAAGATTTCTGTTTGTGGGAAAAAACGAGGATAAGGGTGTAATATCCTTCAGCGAAAAAACCCACTGCAAGAAAACGCTCACACAAGAAGGGGGGCGTAAAAAAACCTGCCAAAACCTACTAAGTGAAAGCTAATGTCATGTTATATGCAAAATACAACAGAAATACAGTGGAATAACATCCTGTAAGTATTAAAAGAACAGAGCCATGGCACTTTTCCACTGGTTTATTGAGATTACTACGCGTTTTGACCGTTAGGATGAGGATTTGTTGGTTCCTCTGGAAAAATTGCAAGTTGTGCAAGGAGGAGGCATTTCTCGAATGAAAGAACAAATTTTTTTTTGGACATTCCCCACTCCTTGCCATATCTTTCCCAAAGCGCACTACCCAATGACGCATACCCTTCCTAAACTTCCCGTTCCACTTGTCACCCATCAGTTCTGTATAAATACAGCTCCGGAACCAGCAAGTCCTCATTGTACTTGATAATGACCTAACGGTCGAAACGCGTCGATAAACGAACTTTCAATAAACCCGTGGAAAAGTGCCACCTCACTGTTCTTTGAATACTTAAATAAAGTAATCGCGTTCGCATCGTTGAATTTTACAGCACTTAGTCGCAACCACCAAGAGGGCTACCCGGCAACTATTACCGGAAACACTGGCCTTCGAGGTTTGGATATTTTGACTGATTTTTTAGTCGTAATTTCTGGGGAAATCGCGACACGGTCATTTCTTTGAGTTTATCTCAACCCCTCCGGACGCTATCTGTAACATCCTTGGGTGCTGCAAATGCACTTAAAAAGAGCCAACTCAAAGTAAATCAACAATTTTTGAGCTAAACAGCTAGTGATCCACCACCACGATTTGAGACGTCACCTGTTCAACTTCAGAGGTCAATTTTACATTCTATCGTGCTTGAGGAAATAATTCCTATTACTACCAGCCCATTTTCAGTGAGATATATGAACACTACGACGCCTATTTTCAGGAAATTTATTTTTGATCAAATTTTATTTTATTCTTAAACCACCGGATAAAGCTCTCATTGGTCATTTTATGCCGGGGTATTCAACAAATTTAACAAGTAAACGTACACGAACAACCATGCCCTGGACCGGCGAAACCTACCCAGGTGGGACTCGAACCCGCGACTCCTTGTTTGGCAGGCGAGGACGTTACCCTGCCACCACCGAGGCCGGCTTCGCTAGAATTTATATTATTAAATATTTCGAGAATTTAATTTCTTAATCAATCCAGATTGCGAATGCGGAATAAATCATTGAGGGTTAAAATTATGGAAGAACTAGGGAGGTCGATAATCACTTGGAAAGCAGAACACCAACGATTTATTTAATATCGCTGTAAAAATTTGGGCCGTTAAAGTGGCTGGAGACCGTTTCCACAGATTCAACGAGGGGTGTTTTATCATTTAGTTGGCAGTAAAAGGCAAACCGTGAAAAGTGAAAGAAATTAATATTCACCAAAGCTGAAAACGGAAAAATTTTATGCTTGCAGTTATCGTCGGTTTTAATCGTCGATTATAAGCTAGATTTGTCCGTCAGTCTGAACACATTTTATAGTTTCTTACGATGGCCTAAAAAACAAAACAGTGGGCACCTCAAGCGCTAGAATTATCCTTTTCTTAGCATAAGAAAGGCAATAAAAAGTCTGCACCGTGGCGATAGAATTATTAAGAAGTAAAATAAAAATATTACTATCGGAAATGATGCACAAGGATTAGCTATAGTAATTTTCCTGCTAACTGCATATAATCAGATACCAAAAGAATTTATACATAATAAATGCTAATATGATCTTCACACTGTATTTTTAAACCGTCTCACCGTCTCTAGGCTCACATCTTTATGTGCATACTTTTTACATAAACGGTACCCACATGGGTATAAAACATTTTTAATTTGATTTACCATCCAGCGGGGGGCAGGAGGGGACAGCTGCCCCCCCCCCCCAAGAAGCGAAAATAAATATAGTTCAAAGCAAAGGTTTTTTAACAAATTTTCTTTTGAAGAAAAATGATATTAGTATAATATATGGAACTAAAACAATAATCATTATTTTTGTCAAGAAATTAATTTTGTAAAATAATCAAGCGCTGTAATAATGTTCTTAGAAATTTTGGTTTCATGAACCCTGTCTGTGTTAAAATGAGACAACTTGAACGACCACGGCCTACCGCCTCCCTAGTTTTGATTATGGGTACGTCCATGCTTCCAAATGCTGTAAAATTTGCATTAAAATGTGAAATAAAGGGAAAGTATGAAAAAGTGTTACAGTACGTTGTTACAGCTACAAAATCTTGAGTCAGCAATACATTTGTGCTACTTGCAATTAGATGAGCAAATTGCTATCTCTATCTTACAAGTTTGTGGGCTGGCTCATACCCCAATGGACAGGATTAATGGAGTTCTGCTGTCAAAACTTATAAGCACCTCAGAGCGCCCATGGGGGATTCAATCCGATTGCTTAGTAGCGTATTAATCTCACAACAGCGGACCACCCATTCATGCGATCACGTCCGGGCTTATGGAGGTACCGGCACGGCCGCCGGAATGCAAACTTTCAACAGGGCTTTGTTGTGAAATTCTTGATCACTTAAGCACACTTCTGACACGTTCAAAACTCCATCGCTTGAGTCCGCACTAACGCTGACAATGGAGGATGCATTACCTTGCAGTTAAATTAAGTATTGCGGACGCGTATAATCACCCGCCAAGTCCGAAGGCGATAAGAAAGGGAGATTTGATATCAAAACCACGAATACCCATGCATGTCACTGGCGTTGAAATTAGCAGACTAATTTCGTATTGATTCCATCACAGTTAGAACTTTGTGTTGATGTGTGGGAGAACATAAAAGCAGCAACGCCCAACATACTGGTTTGTGACATTTTCACGATTTTGAAAATTATCCTTTGGAGAAGCATGAAAATGCAACTTTAAAAAAATTCTCCGGATTCCCAAAACTGTCGGAAATAATGAAGTCTGCAGTTAGACTTCGTTATGTCCGACATTGGGATGGCCAAACGATGGTTGCGAACTGTAAACTTTTGTGAAGTCACTTCGCCTCATCATTTTCGCTGGGAAATAACAAAGAGGAATGCGCACAAGAATGCACACGATGCACGAGGGCTGCGCAGACACAAAAAGTTGAGGTCAACAATGAAACACCAACCCCCTGATTATTGCGGGAAATGGAAACAATTGGGAGAGAAAATATTTATGCATCCATTTTACCAAATTCCTGATAATTCTCCTCCTCCATGAGCAATATTTATATTTATATACTTATATTTATACAAGCTATTTATATATACGAAAATGTATGGAATTATGAAATTAAGGAGGCTAAAAAACGATTTGTGAGAATTTACGAAAAAAAATCTCAATCGAAATAACTAACGTGACAACCAACGCTATATTCAGACAATTAGATCCATCAAATCCATCACGTGATGTTTCCGCCATGTCAATCCTGGCAGAAAGCCGATGCGCGCTTTCCTCCATATTTCCTGTGAGAGAAAGACTAGAGAATAATGATAAGTAGGTGTTATCGGTAGAGGAGGGATGACGTCAACCATAACGACAGTTACTTATGCGTCAAAGTCGACTGCTAGATTGAACTACTGTTTCGCTTGACTCGCAAGTGCAAACAATGACTGCGAAGCACTACGAGGACATTACTAGACGATTAATTACGTGATCAATCTTGATTCTATCTACCTGTGAAGTTGAAGCCGTTCAACTTTGTGCGCAGAAGAAATAGATGGCTATGGATATATCGCAAGCGGTAACCGTTGTCCCGACTACGCGTGTAAATAACACAGGTACAGATTGATTTTTTTTTTCAATTTATTACATATGAGGTAACAATAATAAGTCAAAGTTAGATTTAATTTTCTCATAAGATGAAAATATTGTGTAAGTGAATGAATTAGGAATTTAGAATGGAAAACCGACCCAAGGAAAAAAAATGGTCTACTATCGGCGCAAAAATGTAGAATGCTGAACTTTGAGTATTTGTATAAATTCATACCAAAGCTCCACAGGGTCTTGTCAGATACCGTTTTACTCATTGTTTATTCGACTACAACAATGAATCATTAAACATTGTTTAAAGGTACCTAAACGTTTAGCTTCTACCGTCGAAGTAGTGAAGAGAAATACGCGAAAAACTATGAGAACGGCTAAACATTTCCTCTTCTTCATCTCGGCACGGAAAAAATTTGATTGGAGCATTTCGTTGTAATTAATACGGAGAGGACAACATTTTTTCATTACAAAGAGCTTTTTAAAATGAAATTTGAACCATTTTTCGATTTTTTAAATGGCCGAAAGGTAGATTTCAATTTCCGAGGTGTAGAAAAGAAAAAGAACATCGAAGTTACGTATGCTATGTAAAAATAAATATGTCTAAAGTTTTCATGTCAGAAAATGCTTTTATTATTCCTCTAAATTAAAATATACTAAAAGGACAAAAATCGCCTCGCGGCGATGCAATCTAACATAACGACGATTTTCGTCTTTTTGGTATATTTTAAGAGACCATTATTCACCTGCGACGATTTAACTCTATAGGATAGCTTCACTCGGGATGTATAAAATAAGCTCCACATGGGTAGTTAATGCCTAACTATATTTGTCAATACTAGGCATCTGCATGCATTTCTTGGCATTTAAAACTCATGCATGAATCTTACAATGCTAAATTTTCGTTTTATACAGCTAACTAGGAGTTGAATTTACATGGTATTCGTGTCCCTAGCAATCTCCTAGTTTCTGGTCTGACCGCTTGTCACTTTTCTGTGTGTTCGGCTTGCATACGGCAAACGAGCGTGTTTCTGACCTGCTAAAAAATCCCAAGTCATTGACACGAAAACTACGGGAATACCGAGCGCTCAAAGTTGGGCAACTTGATTTCACGCGCAAAAAACGAGTACACGTTTTTAGTAAAAATTAAGTACAGGAAACACTATGGGGCGGAAATGTGTTTGAAGCAAATGATCAAACGTAGAAATAAATTCTCCATCGTATGATTTTTGTTGCACTGAATTTGACTGCTTCGTTTACACTGTAGAGCTCCTCAAACTCAAGTGTCTTGCTTTTTTTTTTACAGATAGTAGGATGAGTGCTGCATGCGTGGTGTGGAGTAACCCCGTGCTACACAGCCTGGTGAGGGCTTGCACAGCATCTCGTCGCAGTTGAAGCCTTAGTACAACGCTAATAAAAAATTTATCGTGCACCAATGTAGCACTGGAACAGCTTCTGGCCACCCTCCCCTGACTGTGCGCAATTCCTTGGCCTGCGGCTTACTCTGGGGTGAGCTCTAGCTTTTAATCATCGATTTCAAGTTTCAAGTTAAAGAACTAAATTGGTGTGGTTTGTTGATACAGGGGCGTGGCCAGGAATTTTTTTCGGGGAGGGTCTAAAACCAGGGGGCGAGATTTTTTAAAAACATGGCTCTAAGTTGAAGGTTTTCTACTAATTTTAACCCTTTTCATAATCATGAAAAACTTCATTTTTCAAAGAAATCTTTTATTAATTCATTATTTTTCAATATATGGTTTTCTTTTGTGATGCAAAGTAAGTGTGCTTTTATATTACGGGGGGGGGGGGGGGAGTGGGGAGGAGTCCGGACCCCCTGAACCTCCCTCCTCGCTACGCCACTGTGTTGACACTAACAAAAGAATATCTGGTTATTAATGGAATGAGATAGTAATAGCCCTTCAAAGAATGGGATAATTTAATCAAATATTCGCAAAGAGCCGTTATGTCCCTTAGCAACCACACATCATCGGGTTGTTCTCATAGTCAACTCTGTCATGTCACTCTGTCAACTTGTTGTCATCACAGTCAACTCTGAGCTTATCTCCATCCCTAAGTTGAGTTGTTTTCATTATTTTATGTTTAATTAATTCTATTTTTAAATCTACTCTATGAATTTGTAAAATTAAATTGTAAAAGACTATCGCTGAGTGTCTTCCTTTACTGTCAGGAAGAATAGAGGAGCTTAAAATGTAGCGAAGTAAAATGCGGAGTAATTTTCAAATGGAAAATTATTCCAAGCGGCTAAGTCCATTTTACCTAATGTAAAATTCATTAACCGTCAAGGAACGTTTTCACTGAGTAACATGCTCTATAAATGAGTTATTACATATAAAATGTTCCACGAAAAAGTTACAAATCCGAGTAACATGTTATATGTAACATTCTGTTATAAAGCAAAATATCCCACACGAAATGGGAAACCCAGAAAACATGTTTTATAACACGATTTTTTTGTTTTATAACACATTTTACATGTTACTCGGATTTGTAACTTTTTCGTGAAACATGTTATATGTACTTTCTGTTCCTCAGTGTAAACGCACCTTCAGATATAACATCAAATTTAGTATGGGTATTCAAGAATAAGATGATAACAATAACAAAACAAGCTATATGTGAAAATATCAAAATATAATTTAATCTAGGAGGGCCCACGGCGCAGTACTTCATACAAAAATGTGATTAAATTTGACGTGAGGGTACTTAAACGCCCCAGAAATGAACATAAAATTTAAAAAAATAGAAAGGAACAAGAAAAGATTTCCATTTTTGAAGGATTTTGTGTGTGAAATGTTTGTAAAAATTAATATTCAATCATTTTATATTTTAGGATAAAATTACTTATTACTTATGCTAAATGCAAAACTCAAAAAGGCGGAAATCCAACCCAGCACGTGTCGATATCCCTCAACAATTGGAATTATACAACTGCATCATTCATTCTGAATTACAATAAAAGATTGAATTTCAAATAATTACGCCTGCACAACAGCTAATGTAATGTGCTTGCTACACATAGCGTACACAACTAACTTATGTTTACGATGACGTTAAAACGAAAACGAGTTGATGCTGCGTACGGAGACAACATAACACACCACAGTAATACATTATCTTTACACGCTTGGGTATTTGATGTTACATCACCGTCATATAGTCAGCACCGTATAAAGCCGTGGACCGGAATCTAATGATCAAATGAACCTTGCAAAATCAAACGGTTGATGGAATTAATTAGATAACTTGGTGCGTTCGGTGAATGTTAATCGTACATATGACATATATCCGTCGGTTTTATGAGAAAATTCTGCGCTAATCGATGTGAAATGTAATTTGAGTAGTGAAGGTCAAATTGTTACCACGTGGGTTGACTAGATGTTGGCAAAAAACAAAGTCTTTGCGACATCCGTTAGCGGAGACAACTTCTAAAGAAAAAAAACATGCAAGTATTTTTCTAGGGTGTGTGGCAGGGTTACATTCTATCACGCAAGCATTGATCGTAAAAAATACAGCAATTGAGTCAAGTACCTCTCTACATTATGATTTTTATATAAGTGTAACGAAATATTACTGGTGGGCTATTATTATTCCCAATTATCATTTGCAACTCGTACAATAGAAGACTTTACAGACAAAAATTCGATAACCACGGCTCAACTCAGCAGGAATTCCGAGAAAAATAACCAATACCAGAACACGGTAGAAGTAAATTGATATTGGGTTAAATTTTTTCCACATTTATCAAGGAAATCATTGATTTGAAAAAAATTGGAGAGACGTTGGAGAAGAGAGGAAGGTGGGACACTAGATGAAGCACAGTGCGTCATTGAATTTTTCGGAGGTCGTGAACTTATATTTTGGGTGGGGGATTTCCTACAAAATTACTGCAAATTACTATTGAATACAAAAATATGAGTAAAATGCGAATCATAATAATCTTAAGAATTAAGATTCAAAAGAAAAGCTCAAAAACATTTAGGAGGGGAGGATGAGTCAAACGTTTTGTGGGGCTTGAGTCGTTCGATTCGGAGGAAAGAGCCATCGGGCAGTAGCCCCCTTGTAATGTGACCCATTCATGACAATCGGAGTATTTTTATATCATTATTGTAACCATCAAAATTATAGCAGAATACCAGCAAGAAAACCGAAGCAAGATTGGAGGAAATTAATGAGGGAAAAAACATCAGAAGGGGGATCGAGTTGGTGTGGTGGCTACAGTGTTGGCTTCCCACCCAGCGGACTCGGGTTCAAATCCCGGCAGTGGCAGAGAATTTTCAAAGACTGCCCGATCCCTGCTTGAATGTTGTGTGGAGGACATTTCAAGCGCAACACTCCGTCCGTCGGATGGGACGTTAAGCCGTGGTCCCCTTGGCGCCTTTCGTTAAGAGCAGGCTAATGCCGACGCCGGGTTTCTCTCCACCCTTCCTTACCTACCCTTCCCTCATGGCGCAAATGACCTCAGCTGTCGGTCGCCTCCTACAAATACCATACCATAAACATCAGAAGGTAGAATACGGCATTCTATGAAATAAAGATTCAGAGGTTTACATTTTAATTTTTCATGTAACAGCGCAAGAGACCAGCTTGAAATGATATTTAGACGGCCTTCTCAAAGTTAAAGATAAGTTTAAAAAATAGTATCCACCTGAAAAACATTCGTCACAGGCGGAATTCGATCTAAGGCTTACCAAATGCAATGCCACTAACCTGACTACAATAACAACCCGAATTAGTTTTAATTTTTAACCGTTTGACTTTTAATTAGTTTTAATAAATTAATGTTCCTTCACCCTGAATAGTAAATGAGTAACCACGATGGGAAAAATAAACAATAACCGCGAAAATTAAACATGAAAATACATTTATTGTTCTTCCCCGAGGCAATTCAAAACATGTGGTCCGTAAGTATTAGGTCATCGTCTCTAGGGACCAAATTGCATCCGTAGAGACCAGATGACAATCCAGAAGCCTAGCTGCGCCTGCAAACAATTACCGTATTGTATGGCATAGAGGCATACAATAATTATACTATACGTTGATAATGGAACATGAAGAGCAAGTAAAGGAAAAAAGTAATGGCTACTGAACTAGAGTACATTATTTAAAACTTACTTCACCATTTCATCACAACTCGAGAGTACTAAATTACATCCTTTTGATGATTTTGAGTTGGAATTTCATCTGTAAAATGACGTTGCTCTGTCTTTGTACATTCCTGGGCTTCTGCCTTCCCTCCACTTTATTCCATTCAAAACACAATGGGGTCCACAATGTATTCCTCTGATGAAATTAGAGGCGAATGCTTATTGTTACCTGGTAATGTTTTGGTATCGCAACGAGCAGTCAAAGAATGTTGTTTAGGAGGATTATTACGTTCTTAATTTCATTCATGTAAAGCCATGAACCATTCTCATAATTCATCACCGAAATCAACAATTTAATGCCTCAATCTAAGGGACGATAACCTAATACTTGAGGTCCTTATGTTTTTAATTGCCATGAGGAAAGCACAATAATTACATTTTCATGCGACAGTTATTCGAACGACATGCTACGGCTTTACACTAAAAGTATACTAGTGACGTAAAGTAGGGAGAGAAATAATTTACAAATTTCTCTTAGGTGGGCAACATGATGTAGTATTGACGTGTTCAGTACGCGGTCCACAAGCCACGTGATGCCAACCCTTGTTTACGCGCAGAACAGCACGCTTACACCCTCAACAAAACCCAGACATAAAGCTACATGATTGACCTCCCAGGATCAAATTTGACGGAGATGAATCAGGCGATTTCTGCAGTTATACAAACAAACGACAAGTTATAGCTTTTCACAGGAAATACACCAGTAACGAAAAGTAGGAAGTGAAATAATCGACAACTATTTCTTGCGCGGGCCGGATGGCGCAGTCGTGACGTGCTGGTCCGTACGCGGTCCACTAGCCACGTGACGCCAACCCTTGTTTACACGCGGATGGGGCGCGCCAAAACCCACGGAAAACCCCAGGCACGCTACCATATCCACATGATCGACCTGCCACGATCAAACGAACGAATTTGACGGGGAAGGTATCTGTCGATTTCGGGGGAAGCCACTCACCGCTGTACCCTGGACTGCGGTCCCGACGACGCATGCTGCCCGGCGCGACCTCCGGTGTCCGCCGAGCCTCCGCGGCGATGCCTCCCTCTCTTCGGGGGCGTCGAATTCGGCAGCGGATGAGATGAACCTTGGGGTACACGTGGATGAGGTCACGTGGGGCAAGTTGTGAAGAAGCTTCGAACGAAGCCTTCTAGGTTGCGAAGACTATCCCGGCAAGAACTCCGTAAGAAGCACGACGTCGGGGCGGTCCTGGACGACCGCAATCACGGAGGAGCGTCGCGGCGCTACGCCTCCCGCCGCCACCCGCATCTGAGTAAGGCCCCCTTTGGTACGTCGTCGGTCGCCCAGCGCCGGGAGGAGGGGAGGGGGAGGGGTTTTTGGCGATTCTGCGCGCTAGGGAGTTCACCCTTGCAGCAGTGATACGAGGGGGAGGGGAAGATGAGGGGTGGGGTACGCGTTGTGTTGATAAGGGGAGAGGAGTGGGAAGGGGCAGAGCTTAAAGGGAAGCAGGGGTCGTGTACCGGGCGTGCTTCCTAACAATTTCGTTCTGCGGTGTCAAAAGGAGCAAGGCCCTTGTAGTACATACTTCCACCATTTCCGCGGCGTTTCGCTCGCTCGCTGAGGACTAGGGACTCGGGTGTAGTCAATTGCTGGACTCCCGTCCCAAATAGACACGGGGGTTACTCAAAAAAATGCGCATGTTACACGATCGAGTCATCAGGACGCCTCAAACCTCCTCGATCGGTCTTTTATTTGCAAATCATTGCTCATTGATAACGTACACAATCAACTTGAATTTTTTTACAACGTTTTTCGTAACTTACTTTCCTATCTGTCCGTCTGTCAGTCTGTCTTTTATGCGGTGGAATTTTGTAAATCAATTTTAACACACTTTACGACTATGAGCTTTGACACTTTGTATCCAACTCAGATTTTAATGACAATGTATATTTATACGCTTTCTGTCATGATTCTGGCGCCGGTGGCGCTGCAATCACATTACAGCGAATTTGTTGTGTGACATATTGAATGTTGTGCAACATTTAAGAGCATTTTTCAGAAAATTTTTGTAAAAAATTTAAAATTTTATAAAACTTAAATTTAATAAAAATCTATAAAGTGAAATAACTTGCTTTAGTGAATTCAAAACTATAAATTATTAGTTAGTTGAGTGATAGTGACATAAGGAAAGAGAGAGAAAGGAAGAAGAAAAGAAATAAATCATTTAAAACTAAAAAGAAGAAAATAATATTATGAACAAAAAAAATTTTAAACAACGTTTTTCTCGCCAACTAAATAGAAGAAAATACATTTCTCTCTCCATATCTAAGTCTCGATGTGAATTGTTGCTCAAATGGTGGTATACTTTATGACAATCATTACGACAAAAACGAAAAACGTTGGGCGCATATAACATTGCATTTAGTATTTGCAATGCGTGACATAGCTCTTTTTTACTAAACTGCGATTTGATTTACCAACCATATTCTTATCTAAAATCAACGCATTCGCACAGTTGAAGAATTTACTGATCTTTGAGAACTAAAACAGAATAAAAAACGCTCATATCTTCAAACATTGCGTGTCAGGTTAATTCATAATGCTGAATACTTAAATTGCTGAATACTGTAGGCATTCATGCGTTATTGCAGAGTACTTAAACATTAACTGATGACTTCTTGAATATTAACATTAATCAATCAACGCATTAGGTGCTAATTTCTAATACGTTAAGATGTTAAGTACCGAGAATTACCTTCTCATTCAATATAAACTGAATTTTAAATAACCTTAATAATAGTGAATAGTAACAATTAGTAGCAGATACTATCAATTTATATAACGATGGAAAACCCAACTGCAAATGATAATAATCCAAATTCATATTTATTGCAAACACTAAATGCAACCTTAAATGCGCCCAACGTTTTTCGTTTTGGACGTAATGATTGTCATAAAGTATGTCTCCATTTGAGTAACAATTCAAATCGAGACTCAGATATGGTAAGAGAAATATATTTTCTTCTTTTTAGTTGGCGAGAAAAACGTTTTATTTTTTTTTAATTTTTAATATTTTTAAAGATAAATAGACAGCCAGCGACATTAATCTGTATTTTGTAAATTTCCGTATTTCAGGTTTAGGTTACATTTATGAATTTTATTGTTTTTTTTATCGTCCTCCTTCTTTAGTATCTAAGTTTCCACAACGGAAAGCGATTCATTCCAAATCAGATTATTTATACAGGGGATAATTTTATGAGAATGTATGTCGCTTGTATGGGGTTGGACCAAATAAATGTGAGAATTAAAATCTCGAGCTAACAGCTTTCACCTTCGAATGTCTTTTTGCAATTAGCAATTGTGAAATGTACAATAACTTTCCTATTCGAGATAAATTTCCTACTCGAGATAAATTTCTTTCTCAATATTGAATGTAAAAACAAAGAAGTGAATACAAAATAAAGACATTTTCAGCCTTTTTTGGCTCATTATCCTCATTAAATGTTTGAAAATTGACCAATTTCCCCTCACTCGCCACAACCGTCGTTTATGGTAGTTTTTAAAATAATGCTATTTTAAAATTCATTCATAAAGATAAATAAAGAAATTTATTGAAATAGATCTCCAAGATATTTAATGAGAAAATTCCACTGTGTCGACCCCGCAATTTTCATTTGGGACTGCGTGAAATGTAAAGGACTTGGAAATGCCCATGGTAAAACTAAAGAAGTAACGCAGTATTGGATTCAATCACAAGAATACCCGACATGAAAAAATCACGAATAGGAAAAATTCATGGACATAATTTTGAATGAAATGAATAAAAACATGGACATGGACAATGGTTCATCGAGAGTTGTCTACTATTGTATCCTTGACACTTTTCAAAGAGGGAAAGGCAACATATTGCTTTCAATGTTTGGATTTAGCATTGGTTAGTTGATACCCTCGAGCACGTGGCTTCGAACATCTGGTAGTGTCCTATAGACATACACAAAATTCCGAATTGGAATAGGATAACTTCAATGTGGTATTATCTGAACACTCAGTAGCCTCTTCGGAATGTGTTCGCCACGACATATTTTGTCTAATAAAAAACAATCATCCTCACAGGGCGTGAACAGGTGGGCTTTGCATGGTATTAAGACCATTGGAACTTAGTCAGAATTTGCGAAAGGGAGTATCAATATCTAAGTCTTAACTGTGACTGAATCTTGATATAGACATAGACTACATTCTTACCAAGTTTAATATCATGAGACGCTGAGTAGACGGCAGATGGATACATTCACTGGGCTAAATACGTTAGACACCTAATGTGAATCTTTCCTAAAGGCCGTTTTACACGGGGCACGGAATTGCGCAGGTTAGAGCTGAATTAATTTCTAAAATGGCGTGGAATTGCGCCAGTGCATGAACGAAATCAGAACCGGGGCTATTTTGCCGTCTCGCATCCACGCATTCTCGCATGTGTTCTAGCAATTCACCGCTTTACACGACGCAATTTTGATTGCGCCTTCGCACGTGCGTCAGATTGCGCAATTCCGTGTACCGTGTAAAACGGCCTTAAGAGATGGAACTACTTGGAAGAAGCACAACGCCGTATGATTATATAACTACGCTGAAAAGTTCTCAAAATCAGATATTCCCCTTCTATAGGCTCTCCTACCCCCACCCCCTGGACGCTTTCCTCCTCTCCGATACCACACACCTGGCCCTCGACACCCCAGATCATAGCTCGCGCAGGTTTCATGTTACGAAGACCATAAATCATTAGCTTCGAAAGAAAATATCAAGTTATGCGAGAATATCAAGTTACAAGATGATATCTAGTTACAAGAAGAAATCATGTTACAAGCCAAAGTACCTCTTACAGCCTGCCTGTGTCAACACCCCCTCCCGAAACCAGCTGCTACATGAGTCATCTATTTGGCCCAGAGGTCTCTAATAATGAATTTCGGAAATTGGATTTGTACCTTTACTTAGTTGAAATATTAATAATATGCATTTAGTTATAAAAATAAAGAGACCAAACACAGTTTATTTCTGACATTAAGTATGTTAGGCAAGAATATAATTTACTCATGAAAAATTCTAATGGGGAGTTGGAAGGGAAAAAGCTGGGAGCTCCTTAGCTCACCGGCGTTGAGCAGAAGTTTTAAATTACCTGTGGTTTACTTTTAGGAATCTCCCCTCCTCTACAGCACGAGTAGTACTCTTTTCATGTGACCTGCTCTTCTCCTGCCCAATTTTTGAACTACGCTGATGGCATAAGTCACCGGCTGATTAGTTCTAAATCTGCAATATTTCAAGATTGGTACAAATGGATATGCACCAAATATAATAGATTATCAGTCCTAACACGACGTATTTACGATATAATTTAAGTTTTTTAACTCTAGAACCGCTGAACTTTCCAACCCCACCAAAACCGCGGCATGGGACTTTTTTGTCCCATTGACAAAATACGTTGATCCTGTCATGTTTAAGTATAATTGACGGTTTTTTTGTGGTTTGTGTGAACAAAACACGGGTTTTGGTAACGTTTAAAACGTTTTATTAAGTATAACTAGGAATACAGTAAACTTATTTTGACGTGTTGGCTGCAAGCTCAGACCTGCAGACGCGCCGGGCAGAGGTGACCCCTCCTGCGCTTCTAACTGGCAGAATAACGGTTTCTGTGCATCGATCCCCTTCGTAGTAAACTGTTATTGCGCTAAATACAAAATAAGTGTACAAAAATCTGAAATTGTATGTTTTGTATGTTCCCCATATGTGACAAAAAAGTCCCATCCCGCGGTTCTAGGTAAATCGTCGTTTTTCTCTCGAACCCAACATCATACAATATTTTCGATATAACCATTCGAAAGAGAATAAAAAATGAGTAAAATTCAGTAAATTTCAAAGGGATCAAACCACTAGTACATGAATGGCAAACATTTGCAAAGGCGATGGGACAAAAAAGTCCCGTCCGCGGTTCTAGTGTTAATCAAGGTTACCATTACTTCAATTCATCGATTTACCCACGAATCGCGAGTTCCTATATTTGACCGCATCCAACGAGAGCTGAGAAGTTTTCACTCCAAAACATCCTCTTTGTACGCCCTTCTTGATAATCTGGGAGCTTAATTATAACATTCATTTTGCCGCACGTGAACCACTAAGTAACGGTAACGAATTAAAGCTTTTTGTAATACTTAAATTCAGTGGCGCCGACTCCATGGGACCTGAGGGGGCCCGAGCCCCCTCAAAAATTCGTTATGGGTATGAGGAAAAAATGTGTCAGGCTTGTCAATTTTCCCCGGAATGTTCAGATATCGAGATTCGAGTTATCAGGGTTCTAATGTTGATCATATGACTCTTATAAAATGCTTAAAAAACTTAAAACTCACTGCTAATAAAATTTCCCGGGGCAAGATCCCCGGTTTGGGCCCCCCAATATTTTTTGTAAGCCGGCGTCCCTGCTCTAATTGTCAGGTAAAAAGCTTTGATGTTCGAATACAACCACATCTAAAAAGCAGCATCAGAGAGAAACAGATGTTGCATAACACTAACCACCGATGTTTCTGTTTTTTTTTTTACTTTTGATGATTGGTTCCTGTGTAACTTGGTGCGCTGAACCCGAAAATGACCTTAGTTCCATCGTGTCCGATATTTCGCAGTGTGCAATGTACCAACCGAAAAATATGCAAATGTGAGACCAAATATGAGAGATAATATTATTTTCCTTGAGAATGAAATCGAAACAATGAAACCACTTTTTTCTCAAGGAAAAATAACCTAGAAAATGACATAAGAGTATCGAAACCATGGTTGCTGGTGGAGTTTTATATATTAAAGTGTGGACATTACTATTTCTGTTTTGTATTTTATAATGCGTAACAGCTCACATCATGCATTAATAGCGAAATCGAACTAAGTTAAGTCACGTATAGTTTACATGAATATCTTTATACAATGATGGTGATATATTTTCTCTCTTACGGACCATTTTAAAGAGAAATTCGTATTTTTTCTCAGCAAATAGCTACTCCAAACTTTGACTTAGCGTACCTCCACTTGTAGTGAGTCATCCAACTTTTTCCACGGGTTTTGGACTCTCTAGCTTACGCCAAGTGAAGTCGAGTTAAATCCATGTGAATGAGGATTAATGAAACTGTTGAAATGGCTAGAAACAAATATTTTCTTTCTATTTTTCGCAACCATTTTGCGACGAACAATGAAGGTTCTCGCGTCAGCTTCTAGGAGAGCCCGCGAAGGATTATTTTTTCATAAATCCCGCCAGCTGTCCCTTGGGTCAGCAAATCTAAAGCTGGGATTGAACGACCATCTCTGACCCCCAGGAGTCATTCACGCACAACGTTACCCACACTTTGTGTGGAGGCAAAAAGGGAGGGGTATTACCACTGAGGCGAGAAACGAGTGGAAAGTAAGGGAGGGGTTCATTACATGGATGCCATTTTTAGCTTTAGGTTTATTAATTGAGTTTTATTCCTTCTCTTGACCTCTATACTCAATGTTGATCCAGTGCCTTGGAGCATAGGTCTTGAAGAATTTTAACTGCAGATTATTTCCAACGGTGAAGTTATACACCTTTAATGAATGAAAATAATTACATATTCATATCCCTGATGAAAGTGTACGAATACATTGAAACGTTGGCAAAAAATCTGCATTTAAAATTCTTCATGACTTAAACTCCACGACTCTGAATAAACACTAGGTTTTTTGCGTACGGCAAAAATTGTAAAGTTTAAAAAAAACAGGTAATCTGCTTCAAGAACATAATAATCGGGACAAAAAAAAATGTATGTGAAAACATTATCGAGGACAGTAGCACCCGATGAGTAAGAAATATGGAACATTAGAAAATCTAAAAAAAACATAAGGGTTGAACGTGAAGAATTTCAAAAGACATACAGCCTATCGGACGACACCTGAGCCGTATTGTTGTCCTCGGTAAACGGCCGATCCAGTTCAGTGTGAAATTGAACTTCGATAAAGTAACACAGCCTTGAGGATGGAAGACAAGTCGTCTCCCGAAACGTCGGCTTACATAAAATCATTAACCTGGCTGAAAACCCGAGAAATATTCGTCACAAGTATTCACCAGGAAAAATTAAAATCGTATATTAGAAAATCTGATCATAAAATAAGCATATCATAAAAGAAGCCTTCGAGACCCGGTGCTGGAGACGAAAATCCTCCTTCCATCCTGAAGTCAACGTCTTTTTTATTAGGGAATTACATATCAGTTTTTTCCCGAACCAAACAACATATTAATCTTCCAGAAAAAGAAGTGATTCATATTCCTCACCATTTCATCAACCAATTCTCCATGCATCCCCATCGAATACCTCTCCCTTTATCTAACCCTCTTCATTTCTATTCATTCATTCCTTTCCTCTCTTACCCCCGCCCACCATGGCTTCTTGGGCCCTCCTCCTTTCCTTCTGGTGTTCATTTAAGAACATATTTCGGAATTCTTTCCCATCCTAAGGACGCAATCTTCAATCTTCGAGATTCTCCACTAGATCCTTCGCTACAATGTAGATTTTTCTTTTTGTGTCTATTTTGGGGTCTCTAGCGAATCTTCGCCTCAAGTCTATTTCTGTGGACCGCAATTAACTTTTCTTAATTTCGCCTACGGTCCAAGCCCTCTTGTGATGATATTATTGCTCCTATGTATTTAGTTCATTATTCCAATGTCCCCCAGATCTGGCATGTACTGTTCTCTAGTTCTGATGTCAAGATTCCATTGCCCTGTACCACTAATCCTAAATACTTCAAATAGAAGACTTTTTATTGCATTTCCATCAAGTACGAAATCTACATTCGAGGACACACAGTACTCCATAAAGTATAATGGTTTCTACTAAAGCCGAAAAAATACATATTTCCGTTCTTTTACTGACCTCAAGAAACATATGGAAGACTCTGTGGAAAATCTTGAAATATTAGGAGTAAGTAGGAACACTTAAACAAGAGTATCAAATAATAATGTGCTATTAAAACCATTGAAATTGGTAAAAATTAATCACTATCCTTCACAACCTCCAAAGGAGTTCTTCAAGTAAGTCGCATATCGCCGATATAATTTTAAATTTATAAAGAGGTGAGTTTAATAGAATGGACTAAAAACATTTGGACAAATTGGTTTCCCTCTAAATGACAGTTAAATTGTTTCAAATCTAAATTTCGCCTATGATCAGGCCACAGTAGCACAGGATCAAATGATGATGAGCCTTATGCTTCCAACCTCTTGTTCGTTCTTGCAAAAATGAAGTGCAGGTTGGTGTAAATTGGGACGGACAATCTAGCAGACCTATTGATATCCCGACGTTTGATTGTATTCGTGAAAGGGCCTCTATAAGTGGAATAGCCTAGGGCATCTTTCATCTAAATCCGACCGAGCGTACAGGTCAATGTCAATTAAAACAAAATCATAGCAAAAATTATTGAAGGAATTGCTCCAGAGAAAAAAGAAATTGCACGGCTCAGGAAGACGACTTGGCAAGCACTATTATTACAAATATGAGTTAATTCAAACAATATTTGTATCCATACTTCTAATAAAACGTAAAAAGATACGCCTTCAGGCTATGCAAAAATATTCCATAGAGTCTATAATTTTAATAAGTTTTTATAATAAGTATATTAATCCTCAAAATAGAAAAACAATCTTCACAAATAATTTAATTTTTTAATCCAAGGGAAGCTTTAGTTAGCCTCTAAGAAATAGCTGTATTGAGGTTACCAACCCAGAATTTATAGCTGCTTTTTTCTTTTTAACAAAACAATACGAACAATTATAATTACAAAATAATTTTACAATAGTTTTGCATGAAATCATGTAAACAAAAATATTTAAACTGAGCTCTGAGATTACGCCATTCGTGAAAATATTGTGCCTGCACTTATCGCTCCACCCGTTTCGATACCATTCTCCCCTAGGCACAAGCCATTAGGATATATTCGTAGAAATTTGTGATCTGTGAAGTCACAACAAAACCTCCTAAATCTCAGTCGCGCCACTCATTCTCCTTCAGACCCGCGATTGCGTCTATATTTCCCGCCAACGCATCGCCTCCTCCGCTGCGCCCAACATAACGCTGAGGCGGATATGCGAGAGACAACTTATCTCCGTGGACGACGCCATATTCTGGGAATGGGAGACGCGGGTGACGAATATCGCCCGAGCAACAAGGCAGTGTTGGTTAAAGTACTGAAAATAAAAATTATACAAAATAAAAATAAATGCTTATAGAAAACAACGTTTTTTTTACGAAGTAAAAAGAATGCCTACAAGCAAATTTTATTCAAATCAATTTTTCTAAGAATTTTGATGTTAACAAACTTGTTGTCATAAATCTCCATCACTCTCGTTCCTTTAAATGATCACAGTGCCGCCATCGCATTTTGGTGGCCATTTTTTAAACTAGTCTCCATATTTAATTCTAAATTCTGAATATCAATCGAGGGGTAGTTAAAATCATAATAAAATACTAAAACATTGCATTGCCATCTGGTTCTGAGTAATCCTGAAAATTTCAGCTTGAAAGCTAATCGGAAAGTGGGTAATAATTGAGTGGCAAGATTTGACTCGGACAATATGACCAACAAAGAAGCGACTTTATAAAAGCGTTATAAATAAGTAACTGGGCTAAATAACAGTTGAAGGATCTGGAGAAGGAAATTACAGCTACTTCGTAAAAATGATAATCAATTAAGAGCATAAATTACTAATTTTAGAAAGTAATCAGTAAAATTACTGTAACAATTACTTCATGTATGATTGTCCACTTCAGAGGCCGCCTGGCATCCGTCTAATAGTGCAGTAAAAATGTGGAAATACCAAGTCATATAAATTGCCTGAGCTGCAATTCCATTTGCGATATATACAATTATATAACTGCTGTAACAACACAATAGGTGTCATATTTTGTACCCATCATAAGTAGGCTAGTAGATGAACCTAAACAACCAAATTATGGCACTTAGGGATTCTAAGTTAACTGCAGGCCAAGGTAAAATAGTGCAGTAATCATGGTAGCAGGAAGCGATTACGACGAATTTAACCATTCCTCTTCCACTGTAAGGAGTAAATTACGAGTAAAAATAAAACATCGTAAAAAGTAATCGTTACATATACAAATTACTGCAAAATGAATCGTTGCAAGTAATCGGATTGCTTTTATTCGATTGCTTACCAACACTTTATGGTATAACTTTAATAAACCATTTTTCGATGCTTCTCTTAGCCCTTTTTCATTAAACTGTAAAGAGCATTTTGTACGGTTTTGAAATAACATTATTGAATGGAGAACCGCATGCAGTTCGAATGTTCACCTTGGACTCCATTGCTGAAATTCCTGCTGGGGCACTTGTGCTTAATTAAACGGACGTTAATTTATTTTCTGGTTGCCCCAAGTCAACCATAAAAGGCGAGTCTCTGATTTTTCGTGAAGAAACAGATTTTGTCTACAGTTTTCACACAAAAGGAATTCTATCACGACTCATGAGCATTGCAGTCAATCCTCTGCTAGTGGTTAGCCAGTTTTAGGATTTAAGGGGAGAACTTCGCTGTCGAAGGTTATGCATTATTTGAACGAGGTAATGGACTTGATATAATGCGTGCGTCGTTAGAGCTTGGTACTTAACGTTTAGATTGCATGGATCGATCAGTTTTATATCATTTCACTCCAAATGATCCGTCTTGTATTGCAAAAGTCATGCGGTCATGTTTGTGGAACTCTGTCCCACTACGTCGTTAGGTTACCACATTTTCAAAGGGAATAAGTAAATTCCATTATTCGATAACATGGAATTAATTTGCATCCAAATAATTTCATTAAAACGTTTAACTAGGTTGTTCTAAGGGACCTCATTCAGTTAACAATTCCTTTGTCCACAATGTCATTTACTGGTGATGATCAGGCACTACTTGGTCATTGTTCATCTTTAGCTCACTCAAAGCTTAGCAATATTCAGATCGGCACACAGTTCTCCAAAGATTACTATTGGCTACATTTAGAAGAGCCTAATCTAACTAGGAATATGAATATCCATTCACTCTCCTAAGTTTTTCAGTCAGCCACTGCTTCGTACACTTTCAAAATCAATTTTTGAAGAAGACAATTTTAAAGTCACATATAAAATGCCATTGGCTGTAAATGACTCAAATAAATTAGGAGATATTCGATGAGGGGTAAATTACATATTTCATCAAAGGAATTGGATTAACCACGCAGTCACACTAGATGGGCCATGTTTTGCGACACCAATTACGACGGTGTTTAACTGTTTATAGCAGTTGTCTTCTTAAATCGAATGAAGTTGCAAGAGATCACCTTCAGCTACGACTTCATTTGGAGAAAAATCATGGCGTGCAGCGTTACGCAGCAATTGGGATTCGGTTTCCTATTAAAGACAATAATTTAGCATCTACTCGCGTTCACAGCACCCTGCAGTTGTCAAACCACGTTCGTATCAAGGCAATTGTAAAATTGTCTTGCTGATGCCACTTTTTCGCATTAACACTTGAGATTGTGGTTGATGCACTGCCGATGGCGAATTCAGCGAATCGTTCTTTACCCAGAGAACGTCTCGGGGACCACATAGGGTGATGAAAGTCGTTCCTTTGAGCGATGGTGGACGAGTCAGGAGCCACAGTAGCAGTACAATTTAGCGTGGAACTCGTCCACGCACGCACTCTGGTTTCCGTATCTATTGATTCGGCTAATGGTTCCGATGACCTTCATGTCGAAGGTCGTGTTCCCTTTGTCTTTTTCTTTCGAGGGGATGAGGCGAACTGTCGCTTCGAAGAGAGCGGATCCAGGATCCGACTCCACGATCAACGCCAAGTCCTGGAGAACCTGTAAATGGTAAGGATTCGTCAGAAGAGATGTTAAAACTCATCACAGACCGTTCGCACAGCAGTAAAAATTGAAAAATTCTATTGTTATGTTGGGTTGCGAATTAGATGAACTAAATTTTCAACTTTACAAAAATTAGGAGTTTAGTTTTAAGCTCAACTAATTAACCCTTATATACCATGCAATTTGTGTTCCGATAACCGCTGTAAACTATGAAGTTATCATTGAGGGAAATACAAATTGGACTGAGGTTTAGAACAAACGTTTATAACGGTATGACTCAGAGATTGAAAGGCATGAATGATTTTAGGAAGCATGAACTACATGCATAATTTTTCATTATCACGCTTTCAATTTTCGTGCAATGAAAAGGATGAGTGTGAAGCGATGGCCGAAGGAATTATTGGTCCTAAAAAATGAATGACGGCATGAAAAATTTTCGAGAAAATTCTCATTAAAATATAATTAAGAACCACTTTTAGGACTCATAGGTCTGCAATGCGGAAGAAATTGTTGATGGGCGCTTTCATGTAAAATATGAGATTACAGTTAAGATTAAAAGAAATAAATAATGGATTATCAAAGAGATTCATTATATTTCTTCAATATTATCCCTCTGCGTTTTCTCATGAATACATGAGCATACTACCCTGAATGCAGTCCCACTAGGATTCTGGGGGTAGTTGGAAAGACATTTCACGAAAAACAGGCAATAAGGTATAGCTAACGTGGTTTAATGATGGTGAAACATAAAAGTAATGAATGGACTGGAATGGTGAGTCCCCTGTCGCACGATTTAAAATGTCGACGTTTGGCTTCGAGCGTTGATATCCCCATTACTTCGATTTCCCTGCAATTCCAATGTCTGCTCATATTTTTCGCAGTAGTACGTAACTGGGGCTGGAAACATGTTGAAAATATTTTGATGGAGTGTCCCAGATCAAAGTGCGTGGATAAGCCGATTTAATACTTTTATGTTATCGATTTTAATCATTCCATTGAAGTTTCAAGCCATTAGGAGATTTAAAAAAATAATAACGTACATGGTGTATGCTTCTATACGGAAGTAGAGAAACAGCAGCGGAGAAAGAAAGGATAGTGGCCTTCGAAATGTGGTGGTACAGAAGAATGATGCAGATCAAATGGATCGATCGAGTTAGGTAATAATGAGAAAGTTCTATGAAGAGTAGGAGAGACGAAAAGTCTCGTGATAACCTTAATAAGATGACTGAACAACCTTAAAGGCCATATCTCGAGACATGATGGCCTGAGGAAGGCAATCGTCGAGGGAAAAGTAAATACCGAAAATGGAAAAGGAAGGCCTCGAAAAAAATATAAGGAACAGCTAAAGAAGGATGTGAAAGAGAAGAAATATGAACACGTATGTAGGTGTGAAAAGATTAGCTGAAAGGAGAATTAAGTAGAGAGCTCCGTCAAACAAATCTCAGGAGAGTTGACAATTGATGATGATGAAAAACGTACGTTTGAGTGAACTATATTGATGGAACTGCATTTTTACGATGGTATTGGCCCGAATTAGAACAGGCTCTATTTTTTTGTTCTTAATTGAGTTCAAGATAATGTGATTACTCGGAGAATTCAGGCGTTCATCTCACGTTCTTTATTTATTAATGAGCAAATGGACCTATGGCAGCACAAATTGGACTTAAAACCAGGAATTCCAGAAACAAATTAATACATGATCATAAACACCCCTGTTCTGGATAGAGTTAATGTACACAGACGGGACTCATCAAACCGGCGATCTTTGGATTGACCGGCCAGGATTTTACCTTGCCGCCACCGAGGCCGTCGATATGCGATACGTTATGCACACATTAACGTTTACGTGTTTATGTATTGCGTAAAATACCATGAGGGGACTCATCAGTCCCACTCTAACGGTCGTATTTTGTCTTTTTCGTGAATGAGTGGACTTTAGCCAACATTTCTTTGTCAAATACAAAAGAAAGCGGACAGAAAGAATGCCGAAATGATTTTTTTCAAATTTGAGAGAAGGATAAGTGATTATCAGGATTTACTTCATACACCCTTAAAATATTCTGATGAAGGCAAACTCTAAAATAAAAACAGGTACGTCGCCATAAAAATACCGGTCAAGTAGGATAAATGCGTCCCCTTATTTTCATATACTATATCTTGTATGATGTTAGGCACGATGTGGTGGAAGTTCGTAATATTGTTGAAATGACACATTGCAATATTTCCACTTATAGATTTATTTTACACTACGCGTTTCGTCGTTACAGCGACATTTTCAAGTGTCGCTGAAAATGTCGCTGTAACGACGAAACGCGTAGTGTAAAATAAATCTATAAGTGGAAATATTGCAATGTGTCATTTCAACAATTCATATACTATGGTCATAATATTTCGACGGCCACTGTTTGTCCTCATGACGTAGGTTGGTATATGGGACGGAAGGTAAAACATGGTATTTATTTCCTAATATGAGCTCCAAAATTCATGTGACATTAAGCATTGCACATATCCCGCATAAATTGCCCTTTAATGATGTAGTAATAACAATATTGCGGGAGATGGGAATGTTGTTCTTTCCCTCCTACTCCTATAGAAAATACCGAAACTCAATTTCCAAACTGCGTTGAAAGTGAAAAGCTCAAATTGTGCAGAAGCTTTTGGAAACCACAGTACATCATCATAATTTAATATCTTGGCATGGCTATATCTTGTTATGGTTATCTGAAGTCATGAGAAGATAAACAGCGAAAGATCTTTGAGTAGCTGGATGCATCAGTGATACCACGTAGGAAAACAAATATTAGTTAAAAAATTAATGATAAAAAATGAAAAACTCCAATAGAACAATAATGTATGTATGGGACAGTTGATCTGTCACGTAAGGACCTCCGACTTTTGTACACTTTCGAGATGAAGCTACGACCGAAATTACGGATAACACGCTACAGGACTAATCCAAAATTGAACGAAAACGTAAGAAATGGAAAACATAAACAAAAAGACACGCAGAAGAAAACGATATGTGAATGTGAATATCGATTGCATCGATATCTAAAGGAATGAGAAAGGAGCGCAAAGGTAATCACAGTAAGAGGGCTATACTTAAGCGATGAGAGGAAATCCAGCATTGAAACAATTATTATCTAAGGAAAATAGGCAAATCTCCAACGTCATAGAATGATTAAGAAGATGAAATCATTATTTATGGGTTATAAATGAAAGTGAAAAAACTTTGTGAATGTCCACAGTATTTATTCAAGTATGACGCGTTTCAGCGAATCATTGCTATCATCAAGTACAAATGCATGGTTTACGTCAAGAAGTCTTATATATGTACATGTGGAAAGGAGGGGGGTATTAGTCATTCCCCGCTGTTAGCCCTGCCCCCGCTAAAACCTTCAACCGAACCCCAATTCCTTACGTATCCAAACCGTCTCCCCACTCCATTCCCCCATCCTTTACCCCCCAACCACTCTCCCACTTCCACCAACTCATAACCATAGACCGCATGTACATATATAAGACTTCTTGACGTAAACCATGCATTTGTACCTGATGATATCGATGATTCGCTGAAACGCGTCGTACTTGAATAAATACTGTGGACATTCACAAAGTTTTTTCACTTTCATTTATAACTGCAATACGTTCCAAAACATCTCGCCAGACACCGTTGAATACATTATTTATGGGGTTTTAACAGCACCTGTTTTCCTTTCTCTGGCAGAAGCTCATCTGGAGGAGAGCTCATGATGGCGCTCTTAATAAGTGTCAGGTTCCTTTTGGCGCACTGGGGGTAGACATCCAATAATTCATTCACCCTCTCTATGAGTATGCTGGCTGCTTCCTTCACCACAGGGTCTTCCCGATCCATGTCCTCCTCCGCAGAATGGCAGCAGCACCAGTTGGGATCTATCCAGGCGATCTTGCACGTCCTCCACTCAGGAATTGGCAAGAATAGGCTGACGGACCTGGGAAGCTCCGACGTCGCGTTACCCTTCGGCGGAGAGGATGGTAGTTCCTTGGACCTCCTGGACACCGCCTCTTGGTTCATGGCGGTGTCCGCGCGGAGGATATCCAACAAAGTGGCGTGAATGTCGTACGGAGTGGTCAGTCTTTTCCTGGCGTTGCGTCGCAAGTTGGCGGCTGCCGAAGGATACTTATCCCTCATCGCCTGGGGCAGTGTGATGTAAGCCAAGGGTAGCCTCTCCTCTATCCTCCCCTGATACGTGCTTCGGATTCCTCCCCATCTCAGGCCGTGGTCGCTGATCACTAGGAGCACCGTCTTTTCAAGGACTCCCGTCTTTTCTATCCTCCCGATCAGTTCGGATAAGGGGTCGTCCATGTAGCCGGGCGAGTTCAGGAAGTCGTGACTGAGGCTATTAGTCCAGAAGAAGCCAAAGAATGGGGGCTTATTCTGGTCAAGCACTAATGCCTTCACTACCTTCTCCGCATAGCCAAAGATCGTAGCGACGGTTAGCCTGGGTCCCACGCAAACCTTGGCGTTCATCCGTTTCATGTGTCCGTTCTCGTCCTCTGCTTTTTTGGCCAATGGTCTGAGGTAGAAGTGCACTGGTGGTTTGAGGAAACCAGCTTTAGCGTAGTCGAATGTGGCCATCGAGGCGGCATCCTCGGCGTAGGCTGTCAGGTATCCCGCTGCCGTATAATTGTACCAAATCCATGGGCAGTCATCTAATTTAACGCTCGACTTGGGCCAGCAAGTTGCTTTTAGTTCTTCCTCGGGCATTCCAGTCATTACGCCCACGATATTTGGGAAAGTGTTGTCTCCTATCTAAAAGAAGAACAAATATCACTATTAGCGTCTTTGTTTTACACCTAGTATGAAATTCACGATGAAAAACATGGCACTGAACATGTCACATGTCAGACATACATGTCAATCAGGTATTTATTTTTGAAAATTTTGTACATTTTAGAAAGTGTTAAGGCAATCTTGAGACCATTATGACTCACTAATACACAAAACAATCAATAACACTAAAACAATAACAATTACTTACTCGAATTACTCAACTACAACTAGGCCTATTTACTTTAAAACAATTTACACATAATAAGTCAACTTGTCACCAAAAAAAAGTATTCTGCAACACTGCCACACCAAGATTAATTCGGTCGCCGGCCGGCGCGGCGATGTCAACTCACTAGATACGTCGCACTGCGAATGCTCGGGCGGCGTCCCAAGACTTCCATAAGGCACAAGCTTATACGCGTCATAGCACCAGCAGCCTCCACCACTACCACTATTCTTATGACTGCATGGTGATGGATTGGGACGTTATGGCCAGCGTCCCGAGTCTACAAATACGAACTTCTCGCGCTATTTTTGCGGGTTTTTCCTACATTTTCGATGTATGCGACTGGAAAAACACTTTGGTTAGTTAGATGTATACTTATAATTGTATGGTATTTATTTCTTTCCGTTTTCAAATCTTTGGGAGGGGTGGCGTCCGAGAGTCCTTATGTGCAAGCCGCCACTGACTAGGGGATCGGGTATCGGGAGTTCCGTGTTAGGACCCTGGCTTCGCCAAGTGGTTTTTCCATAACGGATCTCACCCTTGTATAGCTTTAACTCTACCCGTATAATACTCAAATAACTTTCACCCTGCTCGTACTTTTTCAAATAAGGGTCATATGAGCAGTTCTAAGGGCTTTTAACATTCCATATTTTTTTTAAATTGCATGTTGGCACGAACCATTCCCTTGATCCTCAAACTTGTGGCGGTGGAAAGGCTTGCACGTCCCTATGACCCCTAAAGCTGCACTGGCGGGATTAATTATAAAGTTTTCCCGGTAAGGCCACCCATGCCAGATAGGTCGAAGGGTAGGAGCCAGACAATAGGTAGTCCACGTGATGGTGTCACGTAAAAAAACAATGCTGGAATGGAAGTGGGAAACCCTACCGACTATCTCTTCCATGAAAATATGGAGTTGGCACGAAATCTTGGTGTCCTGGTATGATTCAACTTGGTTTCACGGTACAATAGCATATGAAGTAAGTGATTACTAATAATTATCGTGCCTCAATTGCTGAAATCCTTTGGAGAATTTACTTGTTTCCTCTGTACAAGTTGTTAAGCTTTGAATTTAGATATTTACTTACTAATAGCATGTTAAGTGTGTGGAGAAAGTTATTATTCATTATTCTAATGCATTTCGGGGCTATTGCTGTTGCAATGTTTGAAGTTTAAAAACTGCTATTCATTGTTTTCAGGGAGTTGTTGATAAAGGAGTATATGAGACTTATTGAGAAGGGAAGCAAAGGAGAAAGTTTCTTGGAGGAGTGGGACGATAAAAAATGTAATTTGAAGAGAATAAAGAGGTTTACCAAAAAACAATTGTCTGACGTTACATTCTCTAATGCTTACCTTCGTATATCCCATGAGCTCAATAGCCCCCAAATTCTCAAGAACCTCATTTGTCTTTGGCATCTGCCTGTGGAAGTTTAGCCTGGAAACGGCGTCCAGGCCGAGAATAAGTACGTTCCACTTTTCCCTTTCAGATGACAGCTCCACGTCTGTGAGGTTATACTCCTTCCGTTGTTCCTCTGCCCTTTTCTGGGCAACAACTACCGGTGCGAAATAATGGAAATCTTTGTAGAACATTGGGACGCTGTCGTTGTAAACAGATTCGTTTCTGCATTCCACTCGTACGAATTCTTCGTCGCGCACGTCTGCGGTCCCATCTCCTTTCAAAGGAATGCATTCTTCGTCATACCTGCGAAAATTAACGAAATGTTCTTATCTCTACTGCAGCTTGCGGTGAAATTCGGTAGGAAAATATAATTTGACTTAACCGGGAGTGGAGCCTGGATCTACCAAAAACACTGCTTTTCTTAAAAAAAGTTAGTTAGTTGCCGACCAGAAGATAATATGAAATAGAATAAGATGCTTAAATGGGTTTATTCGAATGACTTCTTTCACCTTTATAAACTTGTGGGAAACAAAATGTTCAATATAAGATAACATTTAAGTACCTAATGTTATGAGGTATACGAGGGCTGTTCAGAGAGTAACCTCCGTTTTTTTGACAAATAAAACACTACAGAAGATTTGCAAAATTCATTAGATGCATCTTAAAACTGCGACTTTCCTTTACTATTCAGCTTAATTTTCACGAAAATTTAAGCACTTATTATGTCTGTAAACTAACTTTGAAATTCCTTTTGCAGAAAAACCTATACACAGCACAAAGTTTCCCATAAATTGCTGCTGCCTAATATTGTTTAATTGTGAACAATCGAATAACAGCACGCATTGGTGGGATTTTCTGTTGCATCACACATTTTGACAAGGTACCAAAAAATCAATTAGCGCTCAAACGACCTTCATTCTACCACAACTGTAAGCTGATTGAACTGCCGTGCGTGCTGACGCAACAGTGGCGGCAATACTCCCACCACGTTTCACGTAGTGACCAAACGGAGGTTACTTTGTTAAAAGTCCTCGTAATTTCAGCTAAATGACCAGTTTCGCGATTTTCTTTAACGGAATAGGTACTCTTCATACAGTGGCGGATACATAGCCCCTCTTGCGGGGATGCCCGCATTGCCGAACATTGCAGAACCACAATTGTAACTTTTTTCCAGCCTTTATATCAACTCACCAACCTGTCTGTTTGTTTGTCTGGTACAAATCTTGTAACTCAAATTTGACTCACTTCCTGTGAAGCAAAAACGCTGAAATTTTGCACACTTCTTCATTTCCGATGACAATACATGAAAATATAACTTTTTCTCTCCAACCCCCCTTTAACCACCCCCCAGTCAACCTATAGCCCCCCTATACGTCACTTTTGGTTTTTCGGGGTCACTGAGTTTTTTTGCTTTGTGTCATATATAAACGTTGCTCATCCCCTGTAATCTAAATATAAAGGCTGGTTTTAAAAAAAAATTTTTTTATAAGAGCTTATTCTATCATTGTAGTCTGTATACCGTAGGGTGGCGCACCGGCTACCTGAGTAGGTCCCATACCGTTTTTATGGTCGGTCCTTTCCTCCCACCGGCGCTCGAGGCTCGCGGACCGACTCAGGAAGCTGGCGGGCCCGTGCGACACCCTACGGTATACAGACTATAGATAGCATTGTCTTATTTATGCGCGTATTCAGTTTAATCTTAAACTTGGCATGTAAATTGATCATTTTCATTACGATAAAAGTATAAGTAGTTCAAAATATCTTTTGCGTCCCCCCTTGAGTTTTATCTGTATCCGTTACTGTCTTCGTATCGGCTTAGTTTCTCCGGAACTTCATCATCTGTACTAGAATGTAAAAGAGTACGTTGAGGAAGATTACCAGGAATGAAAATTACATGTGAAGTCGAAATATGGTCAGTACACACATTAAATAGTCGCCGATCCAGAAATATGGAATATTTATTGATAAATATCAGTGCGAGAAAAGTCTTTAATAAATTGTTGAAATTTACTTCGGGAATCAAAACTAGTTTGATGTAATAGTTACGTGATTTTTAACATAAGCCTTTTACTGATTCCTTGGATTCACGATATTGTTAATCGTTTTTCGTCCATCGTGCATTCATTCATCAATAATATTTAAAAAGGATCACATTATTATTTTATGAAAAAAGGTTGTTGATTTTTAATAATTATTTCTCTTTTGATCGGTACGTTGGTTGAAATAATTTTTGAGGCGAAAAAAAATGCACATGGATAAATTAGTTCGATAAGAGTCTGAAGAGGTTGCTGAAACTTACTTTGGGAATCAAAACTAGGTTGCGGGATTTATCACTTTAGAATTCAACCGATTCCTTGGGTTTAAAATCTTGTTTAACAAACCTCATCTACAATACATTCATTCATCAATTTTTATCATAAAAAGGATCACATTACTATTTTTTGAAAACAGTTTGTGAAGTTTTAATGATTATTTTTCCTTTGATCGGTAGGTTTGTTGAATTAATTTTGAGGTGAAAAAAGTTTTCGTTTTATTCTTAATTCAAACTTTATGCTTCACGACCCCTTATTATATATTTATTCTTAATGGCATGGAAAGTGACTCACTTGGATATATGATCGCATTTAGAAGTATAATTACTGGGATGCATCGTGACCCTGCGGAATGGTCGGAAGCAGCAGTAGACATCTCTTGCGTTGTAGTGGGAGAGCGCTGATGGCACCAGGTAAAGGGACGTCAGGTTGGACTCGACCAGGGCAGGACCGAATTTACCACTGCAGTCGGGACGTATACTTTCATTGTCTTCTACACCTTTACTTTGTTTGTTGGATTCTGGGGAATGGAAACGATATTATAACGTCGTAAAGATAAACTGTGTTGAAATCATTCATACATCACGCACACATCGGAGGTTATGGATTTAAGTTGGTGCGTGCTTCAAAAGACTTAGCTTTTTATCATTGTGCATGTCAGATGTATATGATGCGTGATGGTGTAATAAAATGTTTCAAGCAACTTTCATTCTATATAACCCCGAGTCTTACTTGAAACATGCGTAAGTTTAGATTTATTTATATTTATTTAAATTTGCAAAACAACGAGATCGTGACATCAACAATTATTTAGATACATGGCGATACCTCCACTGCATAAACGCCCAACAATCGCCCACCGAATCTAATCCGCTCATCTGGTACCACTAGGGCTACCAGATGAGCGGATTTGATTTGTTGGGCGATTGTTGAGCGTTTGTGCAGTGGAGGTATCAATGTGGCACATGAATTTATTGTGCCTCATGAAATATGAGTTGAGTTGAGGCAACATAACGAAAGCGCCATGAAACTTCACACAAAAAAATAAACAAACTGCACGTCGAACCCCGTACAGATAATAAAAAGAGGATAGCGCAATAAAATATTTTATAAGATCTTAGTGGAAAAAACAAATATACAAATACTCCTCCATTCAATTATTTAAAAAATATTATTCCTTTAAATTCCTAAATCGAAAAAAGTTATGTTTATTGCAGAAGTAGCATTTTTAATGAATAAAAAAACAAACGTTAATTTTCTGCGGAGCATAATTCAAATGGCAATGATTTAATACATTTCTCGCTGCAAAATTCAAAGCCGTGTTTAAAGAAATTCCGTGTTCAATTATATTAATTTAGCTTAAACTGAATCATAGGAAAGCAACGCAAAGCAGGTGCTAAGATAAATATAAGTTCTAACTTCGTTTTGTGAATCAAAGTAATTAACGCGAAACAAGTTAGAACAGGCTCTGAGGTATTTAGTAATTATCACATTTTCAGCGTAGAATTTTCAGTAGGAATAAGCATTTCTAAAATTATATAGATATATCCCTCCTGTGTGCTCTTGAATGGCAAACCAACTAAACGTTGATGTACTAACTTTTCGAATAGTCAGGAATACGATCATCGACGTTGTCGTCGAGACGCTATCATCAAACGTAAAACGCTCAAATTTCGTGTTCACCATATTAGGTCAATAATTCATGAATTTTGCACGAGACATGGTACCACGCATGCCACAATAGAGGATTCTCGAGTCAGCCTCTAGAATTTTCGCCCGACATAAGACCCGTCCTAGATTCCGCGGCGAATAAAACCCCTGAGGACATATGGCCTGGCGATAAAACCCCCTGAGGACATAAGGCCCGGCTACAAAACCCCCTGAGGACATAAGGCCGAGCGACAAAACCCCCTGAAGACGTAAGGCCCGGCGACGAAACCCCCGCGACGACAAAATGCCCGATGAAAAAATCCCCGGGTGACAAAATCCAATACAATTAGGAAAACAATCCATAAATAATCGAAGTAGATATTTCACTACAACATTTAAAGATTTACTAACTAATATCAAAAATACATAACTCAAATTCAAGGAAATGGAGTGCTTTCCATGTAAGATTACATTTGCAGCAACACCTAGCGTCATTATTAGTAATTATATTTGGCTAATGCATATTGTTGTGTAAACCCTGACACAGCATTTTATATCCCTGTATCGTGTGCACCTCATCTCACTTTTTCACTATTTTTTTCTTGCAAACCGTGCGTATTATTCTCTTAAACGAGGAACTTTTTGCACTGTTGATTATCGATAAAAGTTAGCGGCATTATATCAAGAAGTATCCTCTCAATCAATGTCTGTATCTTGTTTATTACGTTTATTTTGATTCTTGGTTTTGTCGCCACGGGGATTTTGTCCCGGGCGTTTTGTCTCGGGGCTTTTGTCGCCGGGGATTTTAGAAGCGGGCCTTTTGACTGCGACCCCAAATACGCTATAATTAGAATTTTTTCTTTTGTAATCTTGACGATTTGATGTACCGAATTTAAAAAAGTTTCAATGTTTCTCTCACGATTGTTAAGTGTTAAAAGGCGTGTTTATGAAGGAATCTGCAATACCTCCGGAGGTGACAGGTTGAGACAGCAATTTTTGTCCATTAAATGGGTCGCCAGTCCTCACTTACCGACCCAAGGTGACGCAAACATTTTTTTGGATGCACTTTGTAGTTATCACGAAAACGGTTTTTCTTCTGTTCTAGCCTTTTCCATATTTTATTTATTGCTCTGATTTTTTTAGGACATTAAATATTCTAGGTTGGACTGAAAATGTACGAATATACAGTGGTTTCCTATTATTTTTTATTGCCTAAATTGAGAGATTATTACTCCTGGAGTACGTATTTCATGCTTTTAGGTTTTTAAATGACGATATCTACTTTTCGCGATAAAATGAAAAGTGAAAATTTTCAAGCGCCCGAAAACGCGACGGCTAAGTATGAATGCTGGGAAAAGCCCGCGTGACGTGCTTGGGAAGTTTCAAATGTACGCTGTGTGAGGCCACCTTGGTGCGAGGTTATGAACGCTGATACGATGCAGGCTATTAGTAGGTAGCGCTTGGCTTCAATAACGATTATTAATACCCTATCAAACGAAGGAAACTTTCCGACCATAGGGAATTTTAATAGGTGATTAAGAGATGTTTTAGATTAAGAGATGATTAAGAGATTAATTAAGAGATGTTTCCCTGAGCTCTGTAACTCCTATCTACTCGTATAGAAACTAGGTCCCTGTGACGTCACGTGGAGAGGCATCGCATGGGCGCCAATCTGGCCTTCTTCAAATGAGGTTAAAATTGACCATTAAGATTCGTCTAAACCGGTATTTCTAAAACCAAATAATTTGTATATTATGAATACACTAATGGTGGGTAACGAATCGCAATCAATGCTTTTCGTCCTCTTTGATGAAGGAAACTACCCTACTGTCTGAAATAATTTGTGAGTTTGCGGAGTCGAATTTTTTAATACTCGCTCAAAGCTCTCGTTTAATTTAGCTCAAAGATTAAATCCTTTATGCAATCATAATTACACATTATCATCCAACCTTAATTATTTTATGACCGTAACCCTTACATTGCCGCTCTCTCTCGCGAAAAGAGCCAGGAGCGCGGTAGCGCTGCAATGTCACTCTCAGATGCTGATAGTTCACTAATCATTCAATTGTCAATATTAATTTTATTTTAACAATAACAATTTTCATTAAATTATAAAAATTAACTCATAACACCAAATTTTCGTCAAATAATACATTAAAAAGTTGAAAAATAATAAAGATTTCTTAAAGTTTTTGAATATATACCTTTAGTTGTTTTTGAGACCTATTTTTTCCGAAGTTACTACAAACTCAGCAAAAATGCCTCCGCACTTTTAGCATGGTACATAGAGATTCGGTTGGTACTCAAAGAGTTAAAAATCCAGAGTATTAAATGAAATGTTCAAAAGTCTGGATACCCAAGAAAAACCGTTTTCATGGCAACTGCAAAGTGCATCCAATAAAATGTTTGTGTTGCCATATCTTAGAAACGAAGGAGTTGCGACCCCATTTTTATGGACAAAAAATATTTAAAATTGTCTCCCCTTATCCCTCCTGAAACACCCTGTCCAATAAATATAGAAAACAAATAGTCATCGCAGTCCTGCGGAAAGTTTTGATAACTGATAAAAATGCGCACTAATTGGCAACAAAAAAATTTCTTCGTGATGGGTTGGTACCTAATCTATGTATTCCCCTTCAATTGTATCTATGCATATCATCTACATCTATATAATACCCCGCAAGCCGCCCAAAAGGCGTTTGGCAGGGGGTGTTAGGACACCAGCCGCTAATCATTCAATTGTCAATATTAATTTTATTTTAACAATAACAATTTTCTTTAAATTATAAAAATTAACCCATGTTACCAAAACTTCGTCAAATAATAAATTAAAACGTTGAAATATAATAAAGATTTCTTAAAGTTTTTGAATATATACCTTTAGTTGTAATCACGAGGACATCAAACTTACCAAGCGCGTAGAACCTCACGAATTTCCTCACCGCCGGATCGAATGGATCCAGATCTGGAATCTTGCAACCAGAAGTTTGAATTAAGAATCCCCTGTCCGATCCTCTTTTCGTCGGCTCATCCTCTGCATCTGCTCAGGAAAAAGCCGAAATTAAACTAAATCACTACGGGCAACTTATACGTTTTTGGTCTTCAGAATAATTTGTGATTTTGGTATTTTTCAGAATGCCCGCTATACAGGCTGTTATTTACAGTGTACGTCCAGGAATTTCAGCGGGCAGGTTTATTTTTGATGTTCTATTGCCTTTTACCCTTTCGTTTGTAATTATAGCGCATTAATTCACAAGGACCTAATTCCGAAGTAAATTCAATATTTGCGCGTAAATAATTCAATCAGAATAACAGTCCACTTTGAATTTCATTGCCACAGCTGGTTTCGCTACAGAAATTCCGAAGTAAATTTCATACTTGTGCGTAAATAATTCAATTAGAATAACAGTCCACTTTGAATTTCATTGCCACAGCTAGTTTCGTTAGAGATCAGAAAACTAAGGCGAGGAGAAAAACTGATGGTTTTCATTCTGTCCGACTATTCAACTCGACGAAGCCGGTCGTTTCAATAATTAGTACAATGGAAATAAAATTCTTTTCATTCAGACCTTGGAACTGTAAGGCAGGAAACTACCTTTTTCGGGGCCTACGGCTAGCTTTTCCAGAATATGGAGCGGGAGGTAGACAATATCATTCCTTGTGTTATGACTTGATGCCAGGGAACTAGTGAAAATTATCCCCTCATTATGCAATATGATAATATAGTCAATTTATTGTTAAGTTTTACCGTTTTGACATTGAGATACCCACTAGGGCGTCTTTTTGCCAATTTTTTCTCGGAGTTAAGTTTAATACCATGAAAAAATAGATGGCCTCTGTGCCAGCATCGCACATATGTTTTTCTACATTTATCGATGCATATCTTCTAGAAGGACATTTTTCCCGAAATTTTAATGATAAACACGAAAATTTTGTTAATTCATCTACATCTACATCTATATAATACCCTGCGAGCCACCTCTAGGGTGTTTGGCTGGGGGTGATCAATCACCAGCATGCAGCATGCATTGGACTCCCACATGCACACCACACCGTCCAAAAAACGTCACGTATACTAACAAATTATACTACTATATGCTGTTAGAAATAATAATAAAATTAAGAAACATGAAATAAGTTTTACATAGGTTATTTGGCTACACTACATTCGTTACACACATTGGGTACACACTAAGATAATTTGTTCGATCGGGTAGAATATGCTTACAGGCAAAGACACATCGGTAGTTATTATTGATGGAAATAACACCTAAATACGGTATGGAATGGTTTTCCCAGTTTTATCAAACAATTTAATTTATTTGGTTTACCAATAAGTCATAATGTTTGGCAGGACCCCTCTGTTTTACCTCTGCGGTAAATTAATGTGCTTTCTCGTCCATAATGTGGAGGGCAAGGCAACGAATGAACGCAGTCAGTCAAAATTATGGAGAGATCACTTCATGTGATAATTAAGAAATCATGAGATCAGTAATCATGTCATTAGTGGTCCTTTAATTAAATTAAGAATGAGATATTTGAAAATTAAAAATTCGGTATCGGTTCATCCAGTCCCGTAGAGTTCATCATAGTTTTTTTCTGCTCAGAGTACTGCAACCATTACCATGGTTTTGGGTTTTGTTAGTCGTTATTTAAAATTGGTAATCTGAAGTTTACATAAAACGAATCTTAATCGTGAAGCCCTTCACCTGAAGCGAAGTAAAATGAGATGCTATTGGGATTGGTTTCATCTCTATTTATGGGTTAACTGAGGGTAAACAGCAGCCTCTTCCGAATAATTTTTAACGGTTACGAGTGTATTGGGAAAACAGACAAGAAATTATAAGTGCTTAGTTTCAGGAGAAATTGGGTAACAAATGGATACCACCACAATGGATTCAGAATCCGGAGGTTGCTTAAGTAATCAGGTCGATTAATGACGAGATCCCTTAGTGGAAATTCATCGATAGTAATGATCCAAACAGCTGCAGAAATTTGCCGCACTGTTATAATAATGTGGTAAATTACTACAGATGTTACTTACTTAAGTAAACCAACGGCGCTATTGTAAAAACATTAGAACTATTTTTCAAAACGTACATACGTTGACATAAAGTTATCTCGAATGTTGATATTATGGATCATAATCGTGAAGTCCCATCTGACGGTAGTTTTTACGCGCTGGGAGGTTCTTGCAGCATTGTATTTATAGACCAAGTAATTCCCTATGTATTGAAAACGATAAAACTTACACTTTAAACTTTCAGTGTAGTATCATCCGTCATTTTTGATAAGAGCCGGTGATTTTATCACCCATGCTCTAGACAAATTAAAAAAGAGCAGGTAGCAGATAAGCCAGAGGCTAATCTGATGCCGCGACGCAATATGCTTTTGGAGATTAGCCGTGGCGTGGAAGCGACATATGTGATAAGGCACGTATCGCGTCGGTTAATAGTGTGTGCTAATAGTGTCAATTCATCCCTCGCATCCAGATAGGGTGGCTTTGAGGCTCTGCTCCTCTAATTCATTTAAAAAGGTGAAGAAACCCCGTTTTTTTCGATTCACGTCGCTGGATTTCTTTGGGAAATTTTCCCTACCGGTAAAGGAAAACGAGGGACTTAACTAGTGCGATGAATTTCACTCCAGATATTTGAGCAGGCAGGATTATTTTGTATCTGCCTCATAGGAACAGACCATTTTAATAATTGGTCGACCACATTATCTCAATTGTCGCCTAATTTTGAAGTGCCGTTAACATGGACAACTTTGCCAAGTGAGATAACTTTGCCAGGTTTTAAAAAATATCATGTTTGGCGCCCAACCGAGTTCCCAAACTAACCGAGAGAGACGCCTATGTTTAAATCACGCGGGCGATATAATTGACCATCCTTACAACCTCCTTGAAACCCGTTGCATATCTACCTTTTCTGACGAAAATGTCAAAGTTTTCTTTCAATATTGAAGTTATTAAATTTTAAAAATTCCACGTTCAATGTTTTGAGCATCTCTGTGTACTTTTCTTTGCATGGATGACTTTTCAAAGTTCAAAATTATTTATGCCATTGCTTTAGTGATATTTCCACTGGTTTACTGATATTCCAACTGGTATAACTCAGTTGGTAAAGTTATCCCAGTTCCAGTGAATCTTTGCCAACTATGTAAGTGTGCCAGGCGAAGGTGTCTCGGTCATCAGGAGATAAGTCCTGAAAATGCATGTGCGAATGCATTCATTCAGAGGGCAGAGAGTGGAAGACTTCCTGAGCCACCGCGAAAGAGTTGGGTGGATTACGTGGAAGAAGAACAAGCATGAAGTGGAGTAAGAAGGACTTGTGTTTAGCAAGTGTAGTACGAGAGATAGATTGATTCCAGCGCAATCACTCTTGCTTAGTTAATTGTATAACACTGCTTTGCCTCGCCGGCAAAATTTCGTGTGACACCTTTCTGCTTTCAGCTTGCTGATTCAGCTTTGTGCTGGCAGAGACACAGCAACTGCGAAATCGGTTAGCATTATGTACGTATGTAACCGGCCATCTGAGGCCATTTACCTAAAAACTTGGTTCTGTTGACCTTTCTTCATTCTTCCTTCAATAAATTTTGCGTCTTAGTACTTCCAATTATGTTCCCCTCAGTCTGCTTTCATTGAAATGGGCTTGTTTACCTATTTTATTGATTTAATAGAGTTTAACAAAGTCAGAGAACGGTATATTTCCGTATTGAAATTCGCAGCCTCTCCAGCCATCTGCCGTGAAAATTTTGACTTTAAAACTTTCGCAGAAGAGTTTGTGGCGTCACAAATTCATACCTATCGCGTCGCCATTTTTCATACTTTCTTCGGCTTCTTTCAAAAGCGTCGCATGGTTAGCTAGTTTTCTAGTGATAACCACCGTCTAGTTTTCAGTCTACAGTTTGATAAATATTTCCATCAGAGTTGGTCTAAGAGTAATGTAATGCATAAGTAAAATGGTCTAGTAACACTAACAAGACTATCGTAACGACTTTTAATGTACCTTGCAGGTCTTCTCCGAGCGCGTTTTCTGATTTTAAGTCTTTTTCATGAGAATCCCAATTACTGGCAGCGTATTCAAAATGGGGTTTAACGAGGGAGAAGTAACTAATGTCTCTTACTTTGTCATCGCACTTTCCTAATATTCTTTTAATAAAACCCAATTTACGATTAGCTTGACCTGTTATTTCCAGAATATATTATTTCCACGATAACTCATTATTGAATCTAAGTCATAGATATTTTACCGATTCAACAGTCTCTAATTGGGTACCCTGAATGGTTTATCTATGCTGTGGGGAGTTATTTTTTTCAAGAAATTCATTACTACGAATTTTTTCAAATTTAAATCTAACTGCCACGCATCGCACCGTGCTTGGATTGCATTAAGGTCGTTCATTAGTACATCCCTATTTTTACTGCTAGGGATTTTTCTGAATACTACAGCGTCGTCTGCAAATAATCGTAGTTTACTGGGTACTATTTCTACCTGTTATCATTCCCCAATGATAATTTTTCCGAGACACAAATTAATTCGATCCTAATTTCACACTGATAAAACTTTTAATAATTATTTTCAATTATTAGCTAATTTTTGTGGCTAATTTCTGCATTTATGTGGTTTTCATCTTCGAGGCATAATTATTTTTTCACTGGAAAAAAATGCAAAGGCTAAACAAGGAGATTAGCCTTCCACTGTAACGACAGCCCTCTTCGGATGGTTATCCCTTGGTTATTTTGGAAGTATATCGAAAGGTTAAAATGGTTATCGGAAGACTGAAACCATGTGCACTCAAGCATCAACATAAAATTTTGCGTATTATGTTTAACAAATATATTCAGTTAATTATTATTTGACTGATTTAGACGATATTGCAGACAATATTTCGCCTATTTTTTATCAGTTTTTATTATTTAGAATGAATTGCTACTGATACCCCTGAGCAATTCATTAACGAATCCCCATTGTACCTGTGAAAGGTACATAACAAAACTATTCTCCTTTATCAATCTTAAGTGGTATTTTCTGATATTTTTTCAACCGGCATGCTTCCGGAGGAGGCAGAGGAGGCATGCGCGAAAGCTAGGATGTTTGTATGTTTCTGAACGGCTATTTCCGAGCTCAAGGAACGAACATGGAACACATTATATCTAACTTCAGATAGTCATAGCACAAGCTAGTTTAGTATTGAAAGTCTTCACAAGCTAGTCTAGTACGGAAAAGGCTTCATATACACTGCCAAAAGGAGCAGATTCGCTTCCCAAAAGATGTTCTGTCGGTTCTTAAATAACCTGAATAGATGGCTTATTGGCTATGAAATTATGCGTTTTTCCTAGACTAAAATGAATTTGATCTTAATTTCACACTGATAAATAATTTAAATAATGATTTTTAATTGTTAAATAACTTTTATAGGCTAGTTTCTAATTATTTATTACACCATATCCCAAAATCCGAGAAAGCGCGGCGTTTTTAAACTTAACTCTTTGCGGCAACTTGCTCACATTTTCAATGAGCTTATGTTTTTATGCTAGCAATATGATTATGCAGCTGTTTCCATAAAAGAAGAGAATAGTCAGGACTTACCCGATAAAACCAATTAATACCTTATGCTTCGTCAGAAATCACAGGTCTGCATGAGATCTATATTGAGTTTCAAACTAATGTTAAAGTGAGAAAGATCCACAGAGAAAAAATCATTCGCCTTGACCGTGATTCGAACCCAGATCCTCCGATATCCGGTCGAGTGCTTCAGCCAGTTAAGCTACCGAAGCGTCATTCTACCCTGTGGATATTTTCGGACACTACCGGACATCGGGGGATCTGGGTTGGAATCCCGGTCAAGGCGAATGATTTTTTCTCTGTGGATCTTTCGCACGATTGTGCATTGCGGGTGACTCCTGTAAAAGTTATCACCGCGGCTAGTCCCGGTACACTTTAAACTAATGTTAAAGCATTTAATAAACAATTAATCAACGTTTACATTCACGAAGATTCTTTTAGATCATAATTTCTCATTTCATTGAATTAATGATTTTTTTGGACGAAAGTATTATTTTAGTTTTTTTCCAGGAATTTGGCTAAATTTGTCCGTTGCAATTTCAGCTCTTACGGGAAATTCCATTTGAAGTCCTGCGTGATATTTATAGAATATATTGCAATTATGGTTAAAATAATTTCCATTTATTATGTGTTAGCAATGCAGGTATCCTGTGCTCGAAATATACACAAGTGTATTCAAAGATAAACGATCGTAATTCCAGCTCATGCTGCCAACCTTACAGCCAAAGGAAAACGAAATCCACGAAGTTTTTGACCGAACATTCTCCGGCTATATGAAAGAATCAGCGGCTTATAAACTTGTAGTATCCTCAATAAATAACCTTTTGAGGAAATCAAGATTTTCGAGATTTCATCGAGTTCATGAAGTGATCCACGCAATTGTTTTTACATAAGGCACGATGCGGTGTAAAATGACCTCAGACGTACCCCCAAAACAAAAATGCTACTGAAATGACACAACCCTGTTAACTTTATTAAATATTTATAATTTTCCAGTGAAAAGTTACCAGGGTTGTGTATTTTCATTTCAACATGGATTTTCACAAAGAAATCGATTGATTTCATAAAAAATGCTCCTACTAAACAACTACCAGTTTTCTTGCGAAAACGCTTTCATCAAATCCTAGTGGAAACGTCTTGAACGCAAGTCCCGCAGCAATAGCATCCACTTGTAACAAGTTTGGTCGAATATTGAACGGATATATAATAAGTATGGAAAGAAACATTTTGACGAATTTCATTAAATGAATATGACTGTTAATGACGAATAACTTCGACTCAAAAATGAAGGATAAAATTGGGACTAATGGAATTTTATTCATCGACTCACCTTGCACTTGAATAGGGTCGAAGTTAGATATACAACACTCTGTAAAGAGTGTAGATTGCTCATCCATTACTTTACCTGCTATTGGATTTTCAGTCGGCTGCTGTGTCGTCACTTGTTGCCGAGGTAAGTCTTCCGGCTCCATGACAAGAGCGACCTGATGCCACCGCCTATCCTGTTGCTGAGACGGGAAACTTCCTGTTCTCGTCACAAGAAAGACGAGGCAAGCGACGACTACGAGGACGAGGAAGCAGGTGAGCAGACGAGACTGCCGGTGCTTGCCGTTCTTGGCTTGGTCTTCTGGAAGCCTCGTGGTCACGAGGTAGCCATCGGGCACGGAGGAACCCATCTAATGGAGATAAAAATAGGCGCTACAGATCTGAACACACACTACCCAATTTCACTATTTTTATTTGATATGTAATCACGACTATACAGTTGTGTCCCAATTGGTAGAATGCAAAATAGATTAATCTACTAGTGTGTCTAGGTCGACCAGAGTGTCTAGGTCGAAGTCTTGAATTAAGGTTCAGGCATTCAAGAGAAGAAACGCAGGCGTTTGCGATGGAAGGGGTTTTTCATAGCCCTGGCCGGAGAGTAGTATAGCCTCCGGCTACACCTAGGATATTATTCTCCGAGTACATTATTTCTGGGTTTTATATAAGATTCTTAAGTTCAAATATTTGGGCTCAGTCATCAGCAACGGTGGAATCACAACCGCCGACACACGAGCTCGAATTAATGCAACGTGGCTGAAGTGGCACCAAGTGACTGGCGTATTGTGCGACCGTCGAATGCCCGACCGATTCAAAGCCAAAGTATACAAGACCGTGGTCCGCTCAGTGGCCCTATATGGAACAGAATGTTGGCCAGCCACACCAAAACAAGAACAGACCATGCATGCCATGGAAATGAGGATGCTGCGATGGATCCTAGGCACCTCCCGCCTTGATCACGTCATGAATGTAGACATCCGGAAAAGAATGGGAGCTGCACCAATCACGGACAAGATGCGGGAGGCTCGACTGCGGTGGTATGGGCATGCGGTGCGTAGCGACGAGAACTCCGTGGCGAGAACAGCAATGCGGCTGAGCCCTGAAGGACGAGGACGACCTAAGATGCGCTGGCTCGACAGAATTAAGGAAGACATGAAGACCATCAACGCCACGCCAGTAGACGCCCTGGATTGAGCCAAAAGGAGAAGACTTAGCAACATCGCGGGACAAACGCCAGGATGAAGAAGAAGATATACGATTCTCTTGGTCCAGGAGGTCGCAGTCAGAGGTGAGGGAAGAGACTGTTGCCACGGATTCCAAAAACAATAGTTCTCAAGGAGTGCAGCCGCATCTTTGGTCAACGCACTTGCGGCCCATCCTTGAAAAAAAAATCCAGAAAAATACTTGATTGCATATTTAAAGGCCAACAGGGTTTTGATTGGCGTCAGCAAAAATTGTGACGCTTAGTCAGAGAAGTACTTAGAGGCAGTAGACAGTACAGGCAAAAGTACTCGTACGAAAAAAATTTGTTGTATCACGGTCAATATCTAACGATTTGATCGTTGGATTATTCTTCCTCATAGAATAATCCTCCAAGGTCGTTAGTATATTAATTGCATATGCTTGGTTTCGCTTATAGTAGGGCCCGCCCGCCTTCGTGACGGTGAGGGATTCCTCATCCCCTCCCTTCCTTTCCTATCCTTCCCCTGGAGGTGTCGTCGGGCTCTCATCGCGGCGGCGCCTCCTTCCTTGCTCCTTCCTGTCCTTCCCCTTCTGGGTGCAGATGAGAAAAGCTAGCGCCCACAGTCCCTGCCTCAGGAGTGTATCCCCGCGAGCCCGCCCTAGGGTTTCGTTTCCATTGTATCACGGTCAATATCTAGCGATTCGATCGATGGATTTTTCTTCCTCATAGGAAAATCCACTAGGATCGCTAGAACATTAATTGCTTATGCTTGGTTTCGCTTATAGTAGGGCCCCCCTCACTTCTTTAGCGTTGGGGTGTTTTTCCCTCGTCCCGTCTCTTCCGTTCCTATCCCTTCCCGGAGGCGTCGGCGGGCTCCCATCGCGTCTCCTCTATCCATTTTCCTTCCCTTCCTTCCCCTCCCCGGGTGTCTGGGCGTATAAGCCACTGGCTTGGTTCCCGGCCCCGGTGCGTTGTATCCTTCGAAGGGTTCACCTAGAACCCTCAAATTCTTTGTATCACGGTCAATCTAACGATTTGATCGTTGGATCCCTCTTCCTCATAGAATGGTCCTCCAAAATTGTTAGAACATTAATGGCTTGCCGGGTTTCGCTTATAGTAGGGCCCTCTTCGCTTCTATAGCGCTGAGGTGTTTTTCCCCGTCCCATTCCTTCCGCACCTTTCCTCTCCCAGAGGCTTCGACGGGCTCCTCTCGCGGCGGCGCCTCTTTCCTTTTTCCTTCCTCTCCAGCACCTCCCCGGGTGATCGGGCGTAGAAGCCACTGACTTGGTGTGTTGTATCCCTGGAGGGTTCGCCTTCAACCCTCAATCTATTTGTATCACGGTCTATCTAGCGATTTGGATTATTCTTCCTTATAGGATAATCCTATAAAATCGCTGACACATTAATGGCTTTCCCTGGTTTCGCTATTTAGTGGGCCCTCTTCGCTTCTATAGCGTTGGAATGTTTTTCCCTCGTCCCGTCCCTTCCAACCCTTTCCCTACCCCAGAGGCGTCGTCGGGCTCCAATCGCGGCGGCGCCTCTTTCCTTTTCCCTTCCTCTCCGCCCCCTCCCCGGGTGATCGAGCGTATAAGTCTCTGACCTGGTTCCCGGCCCCGGTGTGTTGTGCCCTCGAAGGGCTCCCCTTGAGCCCTCATTCTCTCTGTATCACCGCCTCTTTATTCATTTATATAATGGTTGGTGAATTGAATAATTATCTTGAGGCCCGTGCTTGAAGGAACAAGTTCACCGTTTCCTTGAATGAGCATTAAAGAAACCTGCTACCTCATATAAAACTTTTATAACGCAGCGAATAGGTTAGCACCTATTATATGTTCCGAAACAGGGGTAATGTTAACAAATTTCTCATAACTGGCAGTAAAAAACTGTGAAATCAGGGGAGCATAATATAAATAATAGTATTTTGAAATAAGTGGTAATATTTTCATGCAACGGATACTGAATTTACCGCAAAATGATGAAAATTAAGGGGACGTTAGTTTATTTTTTCAGCTATGGATGAACTGGCCAAGATTTTTCCCCGAGTAAAACAATGAGTAGTAAAGACTTGATGTGCATCACAAGTTAGTGAAAACAATATGTAAAAAACTATTAGTTGTTTCACATTCCCGTTGATATTTTCAGGATTGAGATATTTGCGCATCTTACGGCGTTGGCATTGTTCTGTCTTGTCATTCTACTTTCTTCCCCGAACTTGCTGCATTTCCAATTCTTGAAACCTCACCAGATGCAATTTAAGTACATTCCTTTAACCGACGTGTATATTTTATATTGTTCCTGAGGTCCCGGGAAACTTTTACTTTTTTCAACAAACATCATCCTAGATGGATGATTAATTCAACGTAACTGTGACATCAAATGTAATTTTTTAAAACAATGGTTGCATCAAGCGGTAAAAAATTCGATCTTAGTCTTTGATAGCGTACGAAAAACTATTGTGTAAAAAAATATAGAAAATCGATGCCGTTTCCCTCTGGGCCGATCAAATATTATCGTCACTACGACATCATCAATGGAAATTTTCTCAGAAGCAGACTGCTTATAATCGGCTTACGGCTTATACTATCCCAATGATGAGAATGTGATAGGTACATGTTACAATCGTATCTGTATTTCCATCAGGTCACTTTACACTAAATACTAGATTAAGTAAGGGTAAGAAAAAACGTCCGGATGATTGTACACGATCAAGTAACACATTTCAACCAGCCTCCATGAACAGTAGGTGCTTCTGCTTGATTTCTGATTTTATTGGTAATATTTTCTGGGGATCATCTAATTATCGAGCAATACATTCTTTATCCGAAGTTTTGAAAACAGAACGCTGGAGATAACATCGAGATGCTTTAAAACGGATAAAAATAGCACCTTAGATAAGACTGAGGCTACAAGATAATGAAAGCCTGAGGTTTCAATTACAATTCAAAATTCGATTTTTCGCACAATGTAGTCCAACGCAGTACCACGCAAACGGAAATATTACTTTTAAGCAGGAATGGCAAGTGTAACGAAATGAAAATGTTTCGTTCCGACCCGGAGGGAAACGAAAATACGAGGCCTGGGTTTAGTTTCGTTCCCGCAGGAAATTAAAATTACCAAGGAGTTTAGTTTCGACCCGGGACGAAACTTTACTCCCGGAAACGAAACTAAACTAATCGAAACTCCGCTGCTCATACTTAAGTTTCGATCCCAGAAGTTGAGTGGAGGGGGATAAGAGGGATTAGTTTCGATCTGTTACGTTTGAAATGCGTGTGGGCAGCATTAAATCATTGAGCTTAAAAATCGAGTGGCCAGTTTGCGTTCACCGTTCTCCTTTTGGTGGTAAAAATATGAGTCCCCCGTTCATCTAATGGCGGTTGGCCGAACCTCAGGTAGCTGGCGGGCCCGTGAGCCACCCTACGGCATACAGACTATAAATCCATTTCGTTTCGTTTCTACATTTCGCTCCCGGGAACGAAACTGTTGAAATTTTACTGGTTTTGACTTTAGCTTAGTTTCACTTGCCATCCCAGCTTTTAAGAAAAGGCATTATACGGGCCGTGATCATTATAATGTGTTATAAAGACAGCTCAGTCGGTAGTGCAAGGTACGACACATCCCCTGAAGTAAGAATAGGATCACAAAAGGTAATGTACCTCACTAAGCGAAGTCATCTCAAGGGTGTGCGGTAGGAGCGGTCATTATGCAATTTCTTTTCCATTCAAAAGTTATTTCGCACAATGAAGCCCAATATAGCACCAATAACGATCGGCGATGTAACTTTTTCCTCGAAATGACGTTCTTGGTAGTATTTCTTCCCTCAATGACCGCTTATCCTTGAACGAGCTACTGATGGTTAGCAAGAATAATAACCACGTCACCAACTAATGAAAAGTGGAAAACAATTTTGGTTTTTTTATTTATTTTAAAAGCATGAGAGAATGGCGGAAAGTGCTGTCTTTTTTCGTAACTTATCTTTCCCTTCTATTCGCCGATATTATCTTCAGGAATTATATCCTATCCCGGGTTATAGATAGAAATACCATATCGACGTCTAAGTTCTAACATACTTACCTCAAAATTTGGCCGGTTTGACACAGGCATCTTAAACGGAGTGTAATCACATTAAAAAATAGAATTCAAGCAAAAACACAACTCTTAGTTGGCAAGTGTTAGCTTCTTTTTCAGTTTCATGAATTTTTGGGTTTTCATTTGAGCGTACATTTAGAAAAAATTAATCGTTTTTTTGCTCTCCTAAAAAGTTGCAATTTTTGAGAAACGTGTTGTTAGAACTTAGCCATCGATATGTCGTCATATATAAATACCGAGTAGCTGTGGGGTTGGATAATATACATAACCCTTGTTTTTACATAAAATGAACAAATATGTATTAACAATGTAGAAGACTAAATCACGTTCAAATTTACTATCACGGGAATCATCATTATCTCCGGCATAGTTAACTTTATGCGAAATTCACCATCCATTCTCTAAACCGCTAATTTTTTCCCATCTCACTAACTCAGCTCAAATCTCTTATAAACCACCATTGTGATACCTTTACCTTTTTTTCGAGACTCCTCCACCATAAGCACCTTGGGTTCTGGAAACTATTTCCTTTCTCTTGGAAAAGCAGCTCTTGATCACCACCCTAGGAGTTTTCAGGATTTTCGGATTCCTCTGAGTCACTCCTCAGAGCAGCATTTCGCCCGGCAGTCAATATCGACCGTGCATTGTGTCACTTCGATGTAATTGGTGGACATGCATGTAAGTTTTGACTTGCTGATCCTCACAGTAACACCAACTTAGTCAAAGGACGCGGAGAGCCTGATACGTCGATTCACTATCGCGGAGGTGGGCCAAATGGTGATAAATTTCGGATCGCCTTTTTTTGTTACACTGATATCCACTTGAGCGCTAATGCTCGCTTCAGCGTGGTGAATGACTACGTGTCATGATAATACACCCACGTGGATATAGTGCTTTTTATCGATTTTTGGGGTCTATCCTTTGGTCTCTGAAATCATCTCCCTGGCCCACGGGAAGATGGGCCGGATTGTGGCCTCACCTGAGCCAGGTTAAATAAAAGCCAAAATCAAATCTCTTTTATCACTCTTCTTATCTATTCTACTTGGCTTCAGTGATAAAATCCCTAAGTTATCGCTGAAGGGATCTTATCACTGAAGCTAATCTAGTTCTCCAAAAATGAGTAAACTGAATAAATGATTTATTTTCAGTTCCTGGTTCAGATAATTGCTCAAACTTTTATGTTTTCCTCTTTCTGGTTAAGATAATTGCCTTTTCCTCCGCAATAAAAAGCGGCTGCTACTCCTACTTCGACTCACATCATTCCTGACGAAACAATTTTTTCTGTGCTCACGTTTCATATGTACCGGACGATCATGTCTCCAGATTTGTTTACGTTATGTTTTTGAATCTTTATATTTATCAATTTTTACAAATAGGGAAGTGCACTAGTGTTTCAAATGCACCGAACACATTTTTTAAATTAGAGTTTAGAATAACATAATGTCGTAAAACCACAGTTTAAATCCTAATAGTGAATACTTGATTCGAGATAACCGTCCGAAATATGTAAAAATTCAAAGGCCGCTAAAACGGGTGTCCTTGTTGAATATTGGCCGTGACGTCACAAGGCAGTAGCAGAAGGCAGCTTCTACGCCGTTTAGTTCTACCACTATTATTGCATAGAAAAATTACTGAATTTGAGGATATCCGTTTTTTGCTGTCATAAAATATCTTCAGAATATGTATGTGGCTGCTTCTCTTTTGAGTACAGGACTTCATCATTGCGTAATATATTAATATTCATTTACGTGTCAACTTCAAGTTTGGAAATAGTGCGAATAGCACATTGGATCTTTAATAAATAGATGATGGTATTTATTTTTCGCTGGGTATATTTTGGCACAATGCCTTTTATCATGCCAAAACTTTTTTGTAAGAAGTAAGTCAAACTAATAAACCAATTTCAGACGTTTGCTGCAAGACATATTCGTTGCGTATGTATTCACGCCGGCCGGAACGTTCGCCCTTCGCGACTAGAATCATGGGATGTGAGCCTTATTTCCGAGCTGGCTGGTTGTTGCAGTGGTTCGCTGTCCAGGATGGGTTCAAGAAAAGTTAATCTTGGTTGGGAGAAGGAAAATTCCAACGATTTACTAAATTTTGATGTATTTATGGTCACTGAATTTTTGAAAAAGGAGGACAGGTTACAGAAATGCGAGGCGTTAAGGCTAACAAGGGGAGACCACGTACCTTGCTCCGCCTTTTTCAATGCCGTATTTTTTATGGCCTTCGGAATGGTGAACACGTCTCTGAACTGATAGTGGTTCCATTGAATGGGCCTTAGTTTGCCTTTAATTAATTAATTTTCATGCGGTACTTTTCAAAAGCCATATATAATTTAAGAATATGAATAACTTCATAAGATATGTGAGGTGGAGTAGTGTTAGCGTGTGTGATTTCCACGCGGGGGCCCAGGGTTCGTGACTTCATTAAGGAAGTATATTTTGCTCTCTTCATTGTGATTCTACGGTGTCAAGTTAATCATTAATTTTAAATGCAGCAATCATAGACATAAGACAATATTTTTATCATCATAATGACGTTTAGGTATTTAAGCAGTGTCATTTCAAACGCAGACATTTCAAATGCCATATTTCTCGAACAGTTGTAATTCACATTACTACATAGGGAGTTTACTTACACAGTAACTATGTGCTAAAAGAACCATTCCGAAATATAATTTCAATTAACAAATAGGATGAAATAAAAGTTGATAACCCTGGACCGGGCGCGCTGGCGTATAAAATACGTAAATCTTCGAAAACCAAGGATTTCAACATTGTACGTAAATTCTGGGCTAGAATGGTCTCGTGTATTCCTACAATGTACTTTTACTGCCTGTATAGCGAGTTTTCAAAGTTCGAGGTATTGTAGCTAATATTTTTAGATAAGAGGAACCCGTCAACAGTGGAGTATACCCGCGCGACCTGCCGTGTACCTTTGTATCTGTATCACCCATAAATGTACTAATTACAACAAATAAAGATTAACTTTAACAAAAATCGTTTGTTATCATATATGCACATATCATGGGCAAAGTACGCATTTTTCCCGGTCGTGTAAAAATAACAGTCGCGCCATAATTCTTTAACCAAACTACTTTAAGTTTATACATTACATAGGTCTACGCGGAAGATGCTATATTTTGACTTAACACACTTTCTGATATGAATGAGGTACCTATTAATTAAATTATTATGATGCATATATCAATTTGATCTTACAATACTTTAAAAATGATCTTCAAAACGGAATATCATCGATAGGTAAGAGTCAGGAGCAGCCTTGAACCATTTATTCCCTATGGCTTGTGCTTTGGGCACGGGAATGAATATCTTCTCCAGGCTTTCTTCGACGTCGAGATGCAATTTGGAACAAAAAATCACTTATAATTCCTTTTTGAATTCATGTTTTCCGTACTAGCCGACATATTTTGGCAGCAAACTCCACCGATTCCCGGAAACTCGCCACGCTAAAGAAGGCGAGGGAATACAGCGATACTCCACTGCGCGCACTGCCTTGTGACGTCACATCTCAATCAAGATGGAGGCACTGTGTTTCAGCGCAACATGAATTTTTCCGACTTTCAAAACGTTTTAAAGTGCATACCCCAGATGCAGGAAAAAAGCGACTATACTAATATTTCGTTTTTAGGCTAAACTTTCAAGTTCGGCAATAAAAAAAATTAGTGCACTTCCCTATTGCGAATATTTGCAACGTTTATCACCTTACTATTCGTGAGAAAGTAAATGAGAGAGATTATTGAATAGAAGGAACGATAGTATTTCTTTGAATCTAGGGATCTTTAACATCCTCCCCGGTAAAAAAAACCTCGTTGTCTGATTTCCAGATGATAACGTCGAATTACCTAAAAGTGGCCTTGGAACTTCTTAATAATCGCCGGTAGCCTAAGTGAATGATTTGTTGGTTGTGCCGCCACTTTCGAGAGACAGAAACAGTTGTAGTATTTCGATAAGTTTACCGTTGGTTCATGTGTTTACCCCAGCAATGAGAAAGTAAGGGAATTCAAAGACAAATATGTATCAATCAAGAGGTCGCGGGTTGGAGTCCCGCCTCGGAAGGTTGCCCCTATCCAGGGCATTATTGTTCGCACGCGGGTAATTAACACATATTTTGAACACTCCGATTTAAAATGACCGATTTGTGTTGTATTTGGTGGCATGGGAATAAAATAAATGCAATAACATTTCTTCGGAAGAACGCAAATAATTAAATGAAGTCATTGACATCATCTTAGCGATCACGTATCGCTATAAATACATAGTTATAATTCTTTGTCTCGGGTTTGAATCCATGGAATCGACTTCACATAATGAAATGTTAAAAAATTGTAATTTCACATAAATTTATGAGGAATTAAAACCTTTTTTCAAATTTCATTAAATACTTAGTTTAATACATACCAAGTATTTGTCAGGGTCAATAATATATTTTCCCTTTTTTGCATAAGATAAGCAGGTCTGCGTAAAAAAAGTATATGTAGTAACCACGTTAAAATTTACTATCACGGGAATTATCATTATATACGAAATAGTTAAATATTGGCGAAATTCACCCTCTTATTCTCTGAATCACTAAAAAGTTTTTTCTCGTGCTACCTACCCTCACATCTCCTATGAAGGACTTTATAATGATCAAAAATGAAAAATTAAAGTGCAGCAATTCGAATTGCCGGCCTCGGTGGCGGCGGGGCAACGTTCTCGCCTGCCAAACAAGAGGTCGCGGGTTCGAGTCCCGCCTGGGTAGGTTTCCCCAGTCCAGGGCATGGTCGTTTGTGTACGTTTAATTATTACTTTGGTTGAACACCCCTGTGTAAAATGGCCAATGAGAGCTGTATCCGGTGGTTTGAGAATAAAAAAAAATAAAAAAAAATTTACGAGACGCAGTGAAAATAATTTGCCAGTAACCTAAATTTCGCGTAACAACCGAGTTTATGAAAATAGCAATCCTCTATTGAATATAACCCGGACTCCGATGATAAAAGGCGAACACAAGTACTCGGCCACCTAGCCATCGTACAATTTTAGAAATAGAAGAACTATTGGTGTACCAGTCTTTTGGCGTTCTTTGATTTCAATCTCTCTACAGTTAAGAACATCATATACATCGAAAATACCATTGCTTACAGTGTTTAAAGTTGAAGATATTACGAAAAGAAGTCTTGGTCGCACAGAATATACTTGTGACAGAAGAGGGCAAATCGAAAGTGCATTCTTCAATCATCGGTGGATTATGTGAATCACTGAGATTAGAACTCCTCCGCTTAGACGAGTTTTAACGCTATTCTGATCTCAATGTTTAATTCGTGATTCAGAAATATATGCTGCATCCCTCGGTAGGTTCTAAATTAGTATTATTCTGCCTGAGTCAACAATATAATGTAAATGGACCTAACTTTAATCCTCGAGCGGGCGCGCTGACGTATAATGTACGCCAATCTTCGAAAACCAAGGATTTCAACATTGTATGTACATTATGGGCTACGGTTGCCTCGAGTATTCTCACAATGTTATTTGACTGTCTATCGTGCGAGTTTTCAAAGCTCGAAGTATTGTAGCTAATTATTTTTTAGATCGGCAAGAGGAACCGACACCCATAGCGTACGAAGTACACCGCGCGACCGGCCGTGTAACTCGTGCTTTGCTTTTCTTGAATGGCCTCGTGTATTCTTACAAGTCATTTTGACTGTCTATGCGTAAGTTTTTAAAGCACCTAGTATTTTAGCAATTTTTATTTAGATCGTCATGAGGAGCCCGACACCCGTGGCGTATACATTACGCCTCACGACCGGCCGTATACCACCTGTGTACCTTTATATCCGTATCACCTGTAAATGTACAAGCATGAACAATTTACTATAAATAAAGATAAATTTTAACAAAAATCGAATGTTATCATATAAATGCATGTAAAGTGGACAAAGTACGCCACGCGCCCGGTCGTGTAAAAATATCGGGTGCATCCACTCGAGGGTTAATAATAAAGCGAATCCATCGTTATTTTTGCTTCGGAGGAAATTCCCATTATTAATGATGTAGTAAGGTAATGGTTCCATGCAAGAAATAGATTTCCATGTTAACAAGTCATATCAAAATCTGGTGGTGGATAACGATACGCGAATGGGTGACCGATAGGCTATGAATTCAATTTTAAGGAGGTCGATTATCTGCAGATTATAGAGAGAGCCTACAAGTATTTTATCTCTACAATAGTCTAGAGATAACATGACTCCTTAACATTGAATTTATATACACTCGGTCATAGCTTTCCGCGTATCATTATCCACCCCAAGATTTTCAAAGGACAAGTCAATAATGAAATCTATTCCTTGCATGATGCTATTAATATTCAAGCAAATAAATAGTATTAAAATGGTGTTTCCTCCAAAGCAATAATAACGATGGATTCGCTTTATTCTTAACGTTATTTCCATTTATATAATCTTGTCTGCAAACAGAATACTACCGTCGCAAAGGTTTCTCGATCTTACCGAGGGATACAGCATGCTTCGTAACTTAGCGAAGAGTAATGAAAAAATTTCTCTCCATACCGACGAAATTCGTTAAAAATGAGTCACAGAGTAGCAACATTCACCACGCAGTCGGCATGGAAGATAGAGAACGGAAATATTTCGTTATGGTGACTTCACGAGTTACAGAATAGGCTTACGATGAATTTTGCTGCTCACGAATACCATCTAAACCAGGTGAGATCGTGTGTCGAATCGAGCATAAGTTGAACCCATCCTAAAGTGATGGTCTACTGAATATTAAATCAATGGTTCGAGAGTTTACTTTGTGGAATCGAGACATGATAGATTAAAAAGTAAACTTTGTTGTATTCCACGCAGTATTTATTAAAATACTCAACCGGATTCAACCTATTCATGTCATTATCATGAGGTTAAGATTAAAATGTGAACTTTGTTGTATTCCATAAAGTGTTTAATTAAAGACTCAACCGGTTTCAACCTTTTCAGGTCATCATCAAGAGGTGAATTCATCTCTTGATAATGACCTGAAAAGGTTGAAACCGGTCGAATCTTTAACTAAATACTTTATGGAATACACCAAAGTTTTTGTTTTAATCCAATGCATACGTTCTTGAAATTTTTAACGTGCTAATGCAAAATTCTTGTAGTGCGATTAAGCTGAGACTCATCACTCGTCTCGATTCTACTTCTTTATCTCGGGCGATATTCTGCACCCACTTCCCCCATCCCCAGCATGTGGCGTCGTCCGCGGAGATAAGTTCTCCTGCACATCCGCCTCCGCGCTCATGCTCGGCGTTGCAGAGGAAGCGATGCGGGGGATGTAGACGCAATCGCTTTGTTGTGACTCTACAGATCACAACTATAGTGTGTATACCGTAAGTTGGCGCACGGGTTCGCGAAGTACCAGTTATTTATTAGCCGTTATACTGCATGTTTTGTTTTTACTTTCGACCATTTCGTTATTTATGATCGGAGCACTTCGTGTTTTATATCATTCTTCTAAGCTTTTTTAGTACTTTACAAATATGCTATTTAGATTGAGATATTATGAGAAAGTAAAAACAGTTAATAATTCTATAAGAGATGCTAGTTGCCTTCGTCGGGGGGAGGAAAGGGACGGGCGAACGGACCCGCCAGCTACCAGTGTCGGTCCCATACAGTTTTTTTTTGTCGGTCCTTTCCTCCCCTCCTTTGCTCGCGGCTCAGGTACTTCGCGAGCCCGTGCGCCAACTTACGGTATACACACTATAGACTGTTCATTTTATCTTTGTTGGTCAGCTGGTGTGGCCACAGAATAAGGGAATTCCGTAGGTTCTTATTCTGTGGTGTGGCTAAAGAGAGTGGGAGTTAGGGGAGGGAAATTTCTTTACATGTTTCTTTTCCGATTGTTTTAACCAGGGATGGCAATAGAAACTAAACGAAAGTCGAAACCAGTAAAATGTCAATAGTTTCGTTCCCGAGTGCGAAATTTAGAAACGAAACGAAATGGATTTAAATCCGGGGAACTAAACCCAGGGTCGAAATGAAATCGGAGTCAAAACTACTTCGGGTCAAAGTAAAACTGGGACGAAACGAAACACAGATAATGTTTCGTACCGCCGATAATATTGAAAATCTCTATGGGATTTCTTTTTCCTATATTAATTTGACAATGGGAAACGTTTGTTCCTACAGGAAACTTTTATGTTCCTATAGGAAACTTTTATGTTCCTATAGGAAAATTATATGTTCCTATAGGAAATTTTTAATTTTTCTATAGGAAATTCAAATTTTCCTATAGGAACATAATTCCTACAGGAAAATTTGATTGTTCATATAGGAACATAATATTTTCCTGTAGGAACATAAAAATTTCCTATAGGAACAAACGTTTCCCATTGTCAAATTACTATAGGAAAATGAAATCCCATAGAAATTTTCAATAGGGCGGTTGGACCACGTGCTTCACCTCCGAACGGTTTAGTTTCGACCCACACACCAAGTACGAAGTATGGTTGAATGAAGTGGAGGTTCGGCCTACCGCCATTAGATGCATGGGGCACTCATTTTTTTACCACTAACAAGAGAACGGTGAACGCAAACTGACCACTCGATTTTTAATGTCAATGTTTTAACATCTCTACACGCATGCCAAACGTATTGGGTCGAAACTATTCTCTCTTATCCCCGTCCACTCAACTTTTGTGATCGAAACTTAACTATGAGAAGTGGAGTTTCGATTTTTTTTAGTTTCGTTCCCGGTAGTAAAGTTTCGTCCCGGGTCGAAACTAAATTCCTTGGTAATTTTAATTTCGTTCAGGAACGAAAATAAACCTAGGCCTCGTATTTTTGTTTCCCTCCGGGTCGGAACGAAATATTTTCGTTTCGTTTCACTAGCCATCCCTGGTTTAAATCCGATGATAGAATTTCAATAATAAAATAAAAAAATCTTTGTTTTATTCCACCAATTTATTGAAAGGTATTACTAGTTTCGACGCAGCGGCGTCATTGCCATGTGGCGGCACGATACGAATCGCGCGCCACTATATCGAGCGCCGACCGGTCGTCAATTGTTCAGATGCCTCACTGACGCCACCGCCAGGTGGCAGGCACGACGACCCACGCCACTACAGGTCAGCGCCATGACAGTCACACCCGATCCGTCCTACGTGAAGGATGCCTTCACCGCGCTCAACGACTTGTCTCGTCTTTATCATATCTCTGTATTGGACGACCAATAAATCGTTGTTTTTTTCCCGATTCCGGCGTTTATGTGTGTAAATACCCTAATCCTCCTCAACCAGATGCAAAGGGTCAAATCAAAGGCTTGGTGCTTGTATTCGTACCCTGGATCAAGATCAAAATAACAAAAAAACGGAAACCGTATCCAAATATTTTACTTATTCTTTTTTTCTCTGCGGGACAGTTTTCATTGGACAACTGAATTATATGGACCAAAAAAATTGTCAAACATGATCCTTAAAAAATAGTTTTAGATATATAATAGTAATTCAGGCTTAAATTTCTCCATAAATTTAGTACCTACCTTAATTTTTACAAAAGTTTTTATCCACACTTTAAAACCCGGCTATATTTCAAAATTTTCTGGTATGGCACTGTGCATTACTCTGTACTCGATGACATGATCCGGGGGGTCTGGATCCCATCCTCCCGAAATATAAAAAAGCAATTACTTTGCTTCATAAGAGCAAACAAAATATTGAAAAATCATGAATTTACAAAAGATTTCTTTGAAAAATGAAGTTTTTTATTGTGAAAAGTGTTAAATTAGTTAAAAAACCCTCTACTTAGTACCCTGTTTATACAAACTTTTCGTCCTGATTTTGTCCCCCTCAAATGAAATTCCTGGCTACCCGACCGACCACACCTGCAACCATCCCCAACGACATTTATTGGTCATTTCTTTCCTGCATCCGTACTGTACTGGTCGCGAACTCACCATGTTCCAAGTTACTCAGCTGTAAGCTGTTTAACGGTGTTACTATTAAAATACTCCAGTATACCGTGAAGTATATCACTCTAAACACGAGCGGCCTTTTTTGCAGTGATAGCCAACCACATTGCTACCAGGCATTCAGGCCTTGTAGTTGGTCAAAAATTCCTCAATACTAGCAGCTTTTACCACAGTCCAATCAACTCTGAATGAGGTTGGAATTTTCAAAGCTTAGGATTTCTTGTTAGAGATGACATGGTCCCTTGAATCCATTAAGCAACAAAGGGACGATTGTACCTAGTGTTACTTTGGAATCTTCTGAGTCCTATCATGTTGCTGTGATGATTCATCAGTTAGATAAAATCTTCTGTTAACTATCCTGAGCATTATAATTTGGTGAATTCAGTGTGAAGTGATGTCACTTTTGTAAAATAAATTTGTTTTCATTGCTGTGTGTTTGTGCAAGTACATATTTGTTTAGCCTTGGTGGAGGGTTAAATTGCATTACCTAGATATATAACTTGAGTGCCAGGGAAGAATTGCTGGGCATAATTATAATTACATCCCCACATTGCCGTAACTATAGGAGGGAATGAGGGGATATATTCCCCCCCCCCCCCCAAGGTTCCGAGAAATAAAATAAATTATTAAACCTATTGTCTATTTTGACACGCATTGACTGAATCTGCTTAAAGTTAAATCTTAAGTGGAAAAATAATGTAAAATATATTTCCAGGCTTGTCGTTTTCTTAAATTTGCCATTGACCCCTCCTTCCCCCCCCAATCTCCCGTGTTGCCACCCCTAGCGATGGGGGAAAGGGGAAGGGCCATCCCCCCAAAGAATATTTTATGTCACAGCATCCCTACATGAAGTAGGTAGTGACCTGTGATAAAAATGGAGGGATGGGTTGTCGTAGAGTTCATTCTGGCCATGGAGGATGATGTGCCAGACTGCAAGAGGCAGGGCATACTTTGTGGCTTTCAGAGTATGAAGGAACCCTGATGTTTTCCTACACTCTTATAATGAGTAATAGACAGATATACTTCATCACTGCCAGCCATTAACTGCTAAACCCATCCTGGAGTAAGTTTCGGGTTAAGAAATTTCTTAACTGTGTTCATTGCGACTACATTTGGTTATTCTTGATATCTTCTAAAAAGTACAGAATTTTGGAAGAATACAGAACCCACTCCAAGTTGTGGTTCAGCCATTAATACTTACACCAGTGGCTCTACAGGTTGGTTATTCTCAAATTTCTGTTTCCTTAGGGGAAATCAGTTTGCGAAATTGAGTTTGTTCCCAGACATTCATTAAATGTTTCCTCTTTAGTCCTATGTTGTTCAATTGAAATCCTCATTTTCTGACCTAATTGGTAGCGGGGTGAAGCACATTTTACAATCATAATCGCTTGTCTAACTGACCAGCCATAAGTCCCATGAAATACTAAGCAAGTATATTGTATGCCTTCTCTCAAGATGTATCAGGTTCCTATTCTCCTCCTCCTGCTTTGTATTGCATTCATGCACCTCCCCCCCTTGCGGGGCCACCTGCATTGCCTGACATTGAAGAACCACAATTGTAACTTTTTCATATCATAAGATAGCATTATCTTATGCATGTGTAAAATCAGCTTAAATAAAACTTAATCAAACTTTGCATGCGACTTATTTTTCATTCTGATAAAAGTATACATAGCTCAAGAAATATTTTGTGCCCGCCCTTGAGTTTTTTCTGTATCCGCTTCTGGCAAAAGGTTCCAAATGTGGCATTTAATTTCCCATTGAGGACTTGTCAATGCATGGGTGTACCCAGAGAGGGGCAGGGGGGGGGGGGGCAGCTGCCCCCTCCTAGAAGCAAAAATCGGAAGTCTTTAAGCAAAATTAGAACTGAATTGAAACAAAAACATACGACAAATTTACTTTAAACCCACGATAAATGATATTTATTAGTATAAGATATGTAACTAAAATTAAAATATTTTTTCAAGGAAATAATCTCATAAACTAACGTCATAACTTGATTTGCCCCCACCCTAGATCATGGCTTGCCCCCCCCCCCCTTTGTTATGATGATCCTGGGTACGCCCTTGTGTCAATGGATAAATGGATATGAAGCTATGGAGAAGAATCTTAATGATGTGGCATTCAGGTAGTTAGTGGTATGGTGAGATGAATTGCCTGCATATAGCATATTCCTCTTGCTTCTATGACTTATGATACCTTAACTTCTCAGAAAGTTGTATTAGAGATTTAGGATGGGACATAGCTAGTGATTACCTTCAACGGGATGCTGTTTATTTGCAATTTGCTCTGGTAAAATGCTTCACATACAAACGAGTCCCAACCTGGAGTAAGTTGAGTTTCAAAGATTATAGGCTGGATAAATTAATAGTATATGATAAGTAATTCATTTGCTTTTATATTTCAACCCCATGAATTTTTTAAATCCTCTTATGCCAGTGGTAACTTATTGTAACCTCTCATGGTAACTGGCATTTTCGGTAAGTTTTAAGCAAGAAGTTTATTATGCCGATTCAAGCTAGTATTCAGCTGTTCTGAATTCATGTGAGGAAGGAGTTGATGTGAAATCAGTGTAAATTAATTGATTTTGTGAAGCAATAAACAAAATGGCAAGTTGTTTTATTTAATATTTGGAATTGGCCATGGCATTTTCTATAATCTTTACTTCATTTAGTTAAAGTTATTCAAGTAATGAGTGGTATAATGTTCAACCTTAAATTAACTTCATTTATCTTGGTTTTATATGTAAAATCATACTACTATGGAAGAAGGAGGAGAGTTAATCCTCCTTCTTCCATGATACTGCCTTATGAACAATTTATCCCATGATCTTTTTCATTGTTGTAAATTGTTTGAACTTGTGGATGCGGGGCACATCTAGGAATTAAGGCTATAGGGGGTTTTAGGAGCAACTAATACTGGGTGGTATGGCATACAGGAGGTGTGGGTGCCCTCCCCCAGAAAATTGTTAAGATAAATGGTTCAAAATGGTGAGTTTTACGGCTTTCTGAGGGATATTTTATTTATCCTTACACTATTCTATTGGTAATATTTATCCAATTAAGTAAAATGGAGTAAATTTTAAAATTTCTGAGTTCTGGGGGGAGGGGTTTATCCCCAACATATCCCCCCTCTTGCTGTGCCCCTGTGTGTAGGTGGGTTTCAAATTCAAAGATTTATTCAGTAATAAAAAAAACACATCAGTGTTAGAAGGCTATTTGACTTGTGTCAGCCTCAAGAGAACAGTATATGTAACGCACAATGACATTATGTAATAGTAAACTAAATTAACATTTTTCTCATAAGTGATACAGGGGAGACTATGCTTAGTCAATGATGCTCAACCGAGATCTGATTAAATCATTAATTATTTAAAAATATATGGAATTGAGAATTAAATGGTAGGAAAAATTGTTTGAGAATTTTACAAAAGATTTATTAACAGTAATTTTGTTTGTTTGGCTAACAGTTGTTTTCCCGAATTCATATTAATGACATTCTACCTCAAATCTGAATATATGATTGTGAAGTGGTAAATGAATTTTGCTTTTCATTAAAGAATCTATGCCTTATGTAAGGTCATGTTTCAGAACTTAAAGTTAGTTAGTTGAATGGAAATTGTGAATTGCATTGCATGATGACTCATATCAAGGATATAACTTGAATGCTCTCTTCCAAAGGCCTTCATATTATGACCTGGAAAACACTTTGTGACAGCTTCTTTAATTTATTTTAAATATAGTTATTTCTTTCAATGAAAGATTTTTACTTGACACTGAGTGCTTGTAAAGCTGTTACTCATTTGAGTAAATGGGCTAAGATGTGTTTATCTCCTTATGATGGTGTAAAGTGAGGGAAAATACCATGATATATTTCATTAATCCTAATGCAATCCAATTCACAATTTCCATTCAATTAACAGACTTTAAGTTGTGACATATGCCCTAATATAAGGCATAGATTCTTTGATGAAAGGCAAAATTCATCAACCACTTCACAACCATGTTGATACCTCCACTGCAAAAATGCTCTACAATCACCCACCGAATCAAATCCGCTCATTTAGTAGGCCAACATTACGAATCCACTCAGCTGGCAGTGTCCGGAGCATAAACGCTCACCTCTTAATCTCCAAGCTTCAGAGGTGAGCGTTTATGCTCCAGCTACTGCAAGCTGAGGGGATTCGTATTGTTGGGCCACTAGATGAGCAGATTTGATTCAGTGGGCCATTGTTAAGTGTTTTTGCACTGGAGGAATCGATGTATTCAGATTTGAGGGGGAGGGAATATTCAAGTAATAATGATTAGGAAAATCATGCTGTAAATAAAAATTTCATTAAAAGTTCTCAAAACATTTTTCTCAACAATAAATTCTCAATTCCATATATTTTTAAATACGTAATTATTCAATTAGACCTCTGTTGAGCATCCTTTATGGTTTGCTTCCTCTTTTCCCTTGTATTTGCTTACTGCAGCCACTCTGCCACTGCCTTCCCAAACTTCTTTTATTTTTTGAGTAGTTGGCTAAGCTTGGTCTCTCCTGTATCACTTCTGGAATGAAAAATTTGAATTTAGTTCACTTTAATAAAATGGCATTACACATTTCATATCCTGTTCTCTTGAGGCTGACATATACCAATAGCCTTAAGGGTAAGAATTCCTAGATTGAGATGTGTTTTTTAAATACTGAATAAATCTTTGAATTTGAAACCCACTTCCAAAAGTTCAAAAATTGCACAACAATATAAAAAATCCTATGACATAATAGGGATTAACTGTCCTGGCAGTAGTACCATTTTAGATCAAAAATTAAGATAAATTAAGGCTACTTAACATGGAAAATTATATTAGGTATTACTTGAATAAATTTATATAAATGAAGTAAAGGTGAGAAAAAAATGCCATGACACAATCCAAATATTGAATAACTCAACTTGCCATTTTGAATATTGATACACAAAATCAATTAATTTACTCTGATTTTACATTAACTCCCTCCTCGCATGAATTTAGAACAGCAGAATAGTAGGAAAAGCTACAAAATAAACTTCTAGCTGAAAACTTATCCAAAATGCCAATTACCACAAGAGGTATAACGCCAGGTTAAAAAAAAAATTCAATTGGTTGAAATATAAAGGCCAATGAATTACTTACCAAATATTAATTTATCCAGCCTTCAATCTTAGAAACTCAACTCTGGGATGGAGAGGACCAATGTTAAAAAATTTCATACCTGAATAAAACAATTGAAGATTGGAACAGATTGCCTGCAGAGTTATTTGAGCCCTTTCCTAGTAATGTAAAAATATTTCAGAAAAAGCTGAAAAAGTATTAATTTTTTTAGAAATTTTAATTAAATTTTAAAATTTGTACAACTGTCTAGTTGATATGTGACTTTGTGGGGATGTTGTGTTTTTCTTTTTTGTATATACATGTTACCACCTGGCCAGTTGCCAAATTGTATCTTATGCAATAATAATAATAATAACTCTTGTGCATGTGAAGTATTTCCCCAGAGCATCTGTCATTGCAAAGCTCAGCATCTCATTGGCAGCAGTCTCTAGCCAAGCCCCATCGTGAATCTTCAAACACCTGAAGAAGGATTTGGTGCTTTCCCGGCGAATGCTGTTAATAAAGTATTCACGGGAAATCAGCCGGGTAAGGATGGACATTGCTGCCAACATGCCATATATAATATAATGACGATGGACTCAGGACGATGCCAGAGAAGGCCATTGAAACGTTGGCAGCAATGCCCATCCTTACCTGGCTGATTTCCCGTGAATACTTTTTCAATACACCTATCTGGAAAGTAAAGGGATCATAGATCACAGCAGTAAGAGCAGTGGCGGATACAGATGGGGGGCGCATGGGGCACGCGCCCCCCCTTGCGGGTCCGGCTGTATTGCCGAACATTGCAAAACCACAATTGTAACTTTTTTATATCATAAGATGGCATTGTCTTTTACATGTTTAAAATCACTTTAAATAAAATTTTCATATACTTTGCCTGTGACTTGATCATCTCTTATTAACGTAAAAGTTAAGACAACTCAAGATATGTTGCACCCCCCCCTTGAGTGTTTTCTGTATCCGCCACTGAGTAAGAGCAATATGCAATTAAACTAGCTTACAGGCAATCTATCTCTGCCTACCACTAACTCCCTGAATGCCATATCTTTAAGATTCTTCTCCATAGCTTAAATGAAAACACTGTATATGTCAATTGGTAGTAATGCATATAGCTACTTCCTTTATTTGTTTTTTCAGATTGGTTTATTACTATGTTAATTGTACTGCTCACCACTTTAATAATTTGTATGTTCCAAAGGAGTTAAAACTCCTAGAGCAATAAATGAGTTAATTATTATTATTATAGCTTCATATTCATCGACAGTCCTCGATGGGAAATTAAAGTTCCACATTCAGGACCTCATGCACATGTGCTGGTCTTTCCTCGAGGTTGTTCCACTGTCAATACCAGCGATTGTGTAGTCTCTACCACTTTATGTAGAGGCACATTAGTGGTATCCACTCTTTTTAATAAGATATCAATCAAGCCTTTTTTAGATGATCAGATGCACTTTTTAAATTATTTTTCAAACCTTCTGCACAATTTATAGCATTAAATTGAGATTTACATTTATATTCCTCTCAGCCAAAGCTGCATCCCCCACCACTGGAAAATGCATCTGAAATAAAAAATAAATATGTATACAATGTGAAGCAGGAGGAAGAGAATAGGAATCTCATACATCTTGAAAAAAGGTATATGATATACTGGCTTTATATTTCACAGGACTTATGGCCATTCAGTTAGAAATTTGGCTGTGATTGTAAAATGTGCTTCACCCCACCAACAATGAGGCCAGAAAGTGAGGATTTCAAAAGAACAACATAGGACTAATAACTGTAACTTCATACAAATGTCTATGAACAAACACTGTAGATTTGTGGAATACTTCACCTAGAAGTATATTTAAAAAATTCTAATTTGTGAACTGATTTTCCCACTAGAAATGCAAATTAGTGGATAACCAACCTGAGGTACTGGTACATATAAGCATTAATGGCTGAACTAAATATGTTGGAGAGGTTTTTATATTATTAATAAAATCAGCAGAAAATTATGAATTTTTTAAATCGTGCACAGTAAACTTTTGGCTTTCTGTAGGCTGAGGAGTTTTATGCCTTGCTGTGGGTTCTGCATATGGCACAACTGGAATTAATACAGTAATAACTATCAAATGCGAAATCACAAAGCAGTGACTGATCATAACAAAGAAGCATTATAAATATTTCACCTTCTACCATCTTTGGAGGAGATAACATTTTCCTCCTCAGGTAATAATCAGTATTATCATTGCTGTTATATTTTGCATATGCCCTCTTCTGTGTCTGACCTCACCCAAGAAGGGCCTTATCACCATCCACATAACCTTTGATTTAAAAATGCAGTGGTCAACACAATGCAAACTTCAATAAATACAAAACCTCGCCTTGAAGTGGAGTTCTTAGTCAATAACTAAAATTTTCCACGCTCTAAAGTCTACTCCTACACACATGAAGAGGAATATATTGTTGACAGAGGTAGTCGCTCAATTCTTGTCTGGTAAATGAATAGTAGAGATGGCCTGCAGGATGGAACTCTAACTGTAGGCTGGGTGTGGCACTTCAAACCCTTCCACGGGTTACGAGGGAACCCGGCACATTGAGGCTAGAAGGACCAAGATCGTATGGCTATCTAGAAGAGCTTAGGAAAAATAATGGATTTTGGGGAATTCAGGGAGTCAGTACATATATAAAAAGAGCCACCACCATCACTTAGGGCTTCCAAAGCCGTCTTGCTAGCAAAAAGCTCCTGTGTAAACACCACTAGATGGATGTAACTTTGCCTTGATGACTCCAAGGAGGGGAGAGAATGCTGCAAATGCACAGACAGAGTTGCATTTCGATCTGTCCATGTAAAACAGGGATGAAGTTGGGGTGGTTCCACCTAAACAATAGGGTAGTTTCCTTCATCAAAGAAAACGATAGGCATTGATTGCGATTCGTTGCCCACCATTAGTGTATTCATGATACACAAATTATTTGGTTTTTGAAATACCGGTTTAGACGAATGGCAAGGGTCAAATTTTATCCTCATTTGAAAAAGGCCAGATTGGCGCCCATGCGATTCCGCTCCGCGTGACGTCACAGGGACCTAGTTTCTACACGAGAGGATAGGAGTTATACATCGTCTGAGGTTACCAATGCATGCATGAGGCACAGAGCTCAGGGAAACATGTCTTAATAATCACCTATTAAAACTGGCTAAGGTCAGAAAGTTTTCTTCGCTTGATAAGGTATTAATAAACCTTTTTTAAGCCATGCGCTACCAGACAGGAAGGTACTCAGCTATCCGCTAGCATCCTGCGTCCTATCAGCGCTCAGAGCCTCGATCAAGGTCACTTCACAAGGAGAGAGGGGGAACCAGAAATGCGGCGCACGGACTTTCCTACTTACGCGTCGCGTTTTTGCGCGCTTGAAATTTTTCACTTTTCATTTAATCGCGAAAAATAGATATCGTCATTTAAAAATCTAAAAGCGCGAAATACGTACTCCAGGAGCAATAATCTTTCGATTTAGGCAATAAAAAAATAATAGGAAACCACCCTATTGTAACAGTTTAAAACTCTGATTCTAATTTGCCATTTCAATTAATAGGTTTTCCTCGCGTAACTTCTTTATGGATATCATATCTCCAGGTATGGCAGTAAAAAGCACTCCACGTATTTAAAAATGAAGATTCATTGGTCAGGGTTTCCCCTTCTTTTACACATTCCATAACCAAGAATTTATTTCCCTTTTTATAAACACTAACTCTCCCGTCCACATCCAGACAGGATCTTTTGAGTTAGCTGGAAGAGCTAAGTCATCCATTCCATTCCCTTAAATACATCCCCTAAGCTTTCAACCCTCCACCAAACCACACATTTGGGTCCCACATGCGGCAGGAATGTGGGTCGCCAGGTCTACTCTAGGGGATGTAGCGCTCTTGAGACAATAGCATATGGGTTTCAGGTTGGGTCTTTGGCACCATGAGCCCACCAAATCCATGCACCTACGACCTACCTACGCACACTCTCACCCCCCAAGCACTTGCCACCCATATGGATTGTCTGTGCGGAAAGCCCTCAAGGCTCCTGGGTACCTCGGCCAAAAATTATGTTGTAGACGTCTAGGCGGATTCGTATGAGGCCACTGTTATGCTATCCAAGTAATATCTTAATGCTAAATTAGGAAGAATAAACATTGATAATTGAAATAAGTGTCACAATTTTTCATTTCTCGTTTTATCAAGCTGAAATATTGTAAATAAAATAAGAGAGATGGACCGAAAGAGAGAGAGAGATAGACTGCTTATACAAATGAAGTAAGAGAGATAGACTATAGAACAGATAGATTCAGAAATCGGTAAATATGGACAATGACCTTTCACTTGTCAAAAGGACAACATTATATCGTCTTCTTGAGGACATAGGCTTCGGGTTCGAACGCAGAAGAAAATGAAGCATCCTCATCCACAGGAATGTTATCATTCATTGGCGGATATTTATTTTAGGCAGCTAAAAATATTGCCATGAACAGAGGATCATTCCCTGTAAACCATAATGGTTGCCACAACGTTGCAGCAACGTCTCACGGCAACCAACTGGGAGTTCCATGCAACGTTGTGACAACGTCTTATTTACTGCCAAACGTCCTCCGTACTACGTTTTCACAACGTCTTCACAACATCTTTGCAACGTGACACGTAACATGATTGCAACCTGCCTGCAACCTTCTGTAAACCATATAGGTTGCCACAACGTTGCAGCTACGTCTCACGTCAACCAATTTACTGCCAAAATTTAATCCTTACTACATTTTCACAAATCTTCGCCACCAGAAGCGTAACGTGATGCAACCTTTAATAAATAATACTTTAAATTGTGTCGTTTCAAAGGAAATTTTTTTATTATTCCTTGTTTACAATTTGTTTTCCTTTCCTCCACCCTCTGATGCCTTGACTCAGCGTGCCTGAACCAGTCAATTGCCTTCTCCTTTATGTGCTTATGGCCATATTCCTTTAATGTGGGCTTGCAACGGAAAGTATCTGAAATTAAATTTTAGTAAGGATTTTAGACACAAGTAGTTTTATTGAACAGTTCCCATTTTGAAATAATTTTATAAGCACAACATACCAATAATACAGGCACACGTTCTGGTGGCACAGAACTGGATTTTTTTAGTGTTCATTTCGGAATGGCCGAAAAATGAAAATCTCCGACCAAGGTTATTGGTAAATAGGTGGTATAACATGCCGAAAACACCCTCAGTAATGTTATTCCGACCTCGTCTGCATAACTCTACAGTCTGAAAAATCAGAGGAATTTTTACAACACAAAAAAACTCACAAATAGCTACTTATAAAAGCCCATCAAACAAATGACACTCAAAAGTTTTATTTTACCAGAGCTGCGTGGAATGGCTTTTTGAGGAGTTCCACCTCCAGGGCATCAAATTCTTCCATTGTATCCATGGGGAATTTCCAGATCAATAATAAGTCGTTGTCACTTTCATCTGGCATCTGGCAGTTCGACTTAGCTCTTTTCAAAGCCCGAATTTCCTTTAAAATTTCCAGCTGCGTCTTCTCAATTCTCTTTAAATACTGAAGAAGGTCTTCAGAAATAACTATGGGACCAGAAGAAGTTTACATTACTAAAAAATATGTATAATGTACTTTTCATCTTATTATAAAGGTGAGAAGTAAATTGACTATAATATAATTAAGACAGTAGTTTTTATAGGGCGATTTTTAAATAGATGCACATAACCAATAAGATGTGATGGTCAGCTGATGAAATCAGCAGGATTAGTATTGCACTTGCCACCTAGGTCAGAGCCCACAAATTTGGACTTTCTATGAGGCAAGAGTTGGAAAATTACTTCATATGAAATGACAAACAAGGGTTTGAGACACGAGCTTGGCTGCATATACTTAGTCATTTTCTTGAGCGATTCTATTATCATTACTGTCATTACATGAGATCTTGAAATGACCTCGATAATTAAGGCGTAAGCAGTTAATTTTCCCACAAAATCCACCTGATAAATTTAAGGCTGGAGAGTGGTTTCTTTACTTTAGAGAAATAAAAGTTTAGTCCAAATGTTAATGAAATAAGCAAGCACAACAATAATTGAATGTCATTCAAAGAAAACAGAAATTATCTCATGATATTTTTTAGAACAGCCAATCTTGAAAATCATAGGAATGGTAATAAAAATAATCGAATGCTAGGGTTGTATTGAAAGGGAGAGTACTAACTTTGAATACAACCCAAGAGACTAGAGAGCATAATTCAATTCTGGGCGCTGGACAGCACAAAATAACAAAAGTAATGTCCTTGCAAGAATTTCAACAAAATGCAAGGATGGATTGCTGATAGCTCTCAAGGAAAATACCTAAGCTACTGACATATGTTGGTCTCATTGAAGTATTTAATTAATAGAAATTTGAAAACTTTACTTACAGCTTAGAGCCAAATGAATGTGTGTCTGTCCAAACTTTATGTTCCCTTTAAGGCCTTCCAATAAATAATATTTTGCAATATCATCTAAGAATGATGCTCTCAACCCACGCCTTGTTGCATCTGGTGGAGTAGAACCCCCAACTCTTTTCAAAAAATCAATCTGAAATAAAAATTATTATATTAGGGATAATTCATTGAACCAAAGGCTGTACACATCCACTATGACAATTTTACATGAAGAATACTGGGTGTCCCATTTATCTTGATCACCCGAAATAACTTTTTGTCCAGATGGAAATTCAAAAATGTGTCAAGCAAATGTTCATTAGCCGTCAGGGGGACATTAATTAGCATGATTGACTTCCTTGTAGCTTTATTATTTACAAAGATATGAACAGCGGTATGTCTTTTTAAAATGGCACCCTATATTTTTTATTTGGCAGTTCATTTCCTCTCCTAAAGACTTATTCAAAAATGTAGCACAGTGGACCATTAACATAAACACAGTGTTATGAAAAATGTCTGACTCAATAGCACTTAGTGCAGGAAGGCGGGTATTGGAACTACTCCACCAGTCATTCATAAAAAATATAGGGTGTCATTTAAAAAAGACACACTCTTCAAATCTTTGTAGAAACAAAGATACAAGGAAGGC